>NC_090909.1:11287366-11383366 GCF_040956055.1 Brachionichthys hirsutus
TCCCCCACAGACTCCCCCACAGACTCCTCCTCAGACTCCTCCACAGACTCCCCCTCAGACAGACTCCCCCACAGACTCCTCCACCTCCACGTTCTTTAGGGGGCATCATTTTACCTGCGATGCGGAGGACGGCCCTCTCTGCTGGGTCCAGCACGTCTCCGGAAGCCGACTTGGAGCGCTTCATGCGATGGTGCTTCGGCAGGTTCCAGGGCAGCGTGTCTCCCGGGGAGGGGGCGTGACTTACTGAGCTCAGACCACTGGAGCTCTCTTCTGAGGCCGCCCTGACCAGAGGCCTCCTCTTGGGCTTGTCCTTCACCTCCTCCATGGTCTGGATGGGAGTAGGGAGTACAGAAGGAGACGCATTACAAAACCTCTCAAAACAAGAACCGAGACAATCTGTCCATCCGTCCATCCGTCCATCTGTCCTCTATAAAGTCACTGCCTTAATGTGGGAGAGAGGATTTTGGGCTTCTGTAATTCTGGGGGGCTGTTGATCTCACAACTAGATCATAAATAACTTCCATCCATTCATCCATTCATTCATTCATTCATTCATTCATCTTCTTGAAGACCGGACAACCTTAAGGAGAACCCGGAGACAACAGACAAGCCACGACGAGAAAACGCCGCTCAGAAAAACCGCAGGTGGGATTGAACCACTACCCACTGCGTCACCATGCTGCCCCAGCCATTTCAGATTATAATATATTCAGATTTGATTACAGTCTACCCACCCTATCAAAATCATATGACCCCCCCCCCCCCCCATCAGGGTTACATTCCTTGAGTCTGAATGACCTCACAAAGGTCAGAGGTTCTGAAAGTGGACCGTCTTGGACACGAGAGGAATATCTCTGACCAGCATGGCCCTCTGGGGGGGGGGGGGGGGGGGGGGTCTGGTGGTCGGGCAAAGCCCAATAAGTGCTGAGGAGTGATCCAAATACCTGCACTACATAATACTACAAGAACATAAGGACGGACACTTTTAATTAAACAAACGCTCAGGAAACCAAGATCAGGATTATTTGTTGATGTCGAACAACAAACATGATTTTTATTTTATGTAACATAATTTCTGATAATTTTTCACACATTTTGGCCTTAAAATGCATTTCAATCATCAGAATGTATTTGTTTAAAAAGTTAAGAATTCATGATCTCTAATTTAATGGATTGCCCACCTTGATTGGGAGGATCAAAACGGATCCTTGGGGTTAAATCCAGAATAATTTAGCGTAATCTTTTTTGATAGCACATCAGTAAACTGGATGAAATGCTCCTCTTAGAAAGGATGTTTGACTGTACTTGTACTGTAATACGTACTATTGTTTGTACTGCCCTAACATTCTATCTAATAAATATATTCATCACCATCATCTCCCTGAAGTATTCCTCATTCAGGGGGCTTCTGCCGGATCACTGAAGGTCATCAAACTCCCTTTCCCTTCTTCCCATGTTTGCTGAGTCACCATCCAGCTCACAGGATGCTCTCCTGCAGGCGCTGCCTCTGATTGGACCAGACTCCCCAGACCAGCATCCACACTGCATCAGACACGCTGCTATTCAGTGTGGCTCCGCTTTCTCGGGTGGCCCTTATCCAAACAGAATGAAAGCATCAGGGTGACCCCGTAGTTGCCAGGCAACCCTGGACTGCTGGAGAGCATGCTGCTGAGGATGTACTTGGAAAATAAAGAAGGTTGTGCGTGAGCGAGAGAGTCAGTGTGAATCCGGTGAGAGAGAGAGAGAGAGAGAGGAACCGCAGGTCCAGCCCAGCTGCACTGCGTCGCCGCACCTGAACTCCACGAGTCACGGTGAAGGGACCTGATTGGTTCGCCTGCTGTTCGGCAGGTTGAAATGACCCCCCCCCCCCCCCCCCCGTCGCCCATCATTGGTGCAGGTCGCATTATTTCTTTTATTGTGAAATGCTCTAAAGAATCAGCAGAACGCGACCTATAATAAACCGCATTCCCGGTTTACTCACACCCGGAACATTGATCCCGGACTGCTGCTGCTGCGGCTCCAGGTGATCCGTCTCTAAATGCGTTTATTGCAGCGGCGCCGTCGGAGGATTCGTCCCGGTTAGATCCGCTGGATGGATCGGGCTCGTCGCTGCGGGAGTCGCGCCTGCGCCCTGCGTCCTGCACGTCTCCTGCGCCCTGCGCCCTGCGTCCTGCGCGTCCTGCGTCCTGCGCGTCCTGCGTCCTGCGCGTCCTGCGTCCTGCGCGTCCTGCGTCCTGCGCGTATTCTGCGGGACTTTTAGCCGGTCAGACCCTGACCCTGCAGGTCCTCACAGCTTGCGTGACATTGCAGCTCTTACGCGAGCGCGAAGAAAGTGGCGCTAAACGGCAGACACGCACGAGGACGTGACCAAAGGTGCGCGTGAGAAAACTGCGCGCTGGTCAGACTGGTTGCAGCCATCAGGTTAACTTCTATCGTTAGGTCCGTCTAGAAAGTCACGTTTTTGTTTTTGTTGTTGTTGTTTTTAAATCTGTCTCTCTGTTTATTATCAGGATTTCAGCGTTTGCACAAGCAGCAATCTACAGAGGAGACTTTGGTTCTGATCCGGGTCATCATTCCGAATCAGAATGTTTTTGTGTAAAAGCTGTGATACATGTCTTTACTTCTAAATGCATGCAGTTTAGCCAATAACTTGTTTTTATGTTAGAGGTAGACGCTTAAGATCCTCGCTATGGTTAAGTCCTCTGTGCATCGGTAATTAAAAATCATTAACATTAAGATTATATCATGTTATTATTAGGAATTAATTCATGTGACCTTTAAATGTAGAGTTCTCCAGAAATGCCAGTAAACACAGTAAAAGCTGTCCGACAGCTGCCGTTTACCTGCAGGTATTCTGTTTTCTGTTTTTGTTGTTGCTCCAGTCTAATTATAATAACGCCATGCTGAGCTCTTACATAACCACACATGTCATGCCAGACTCCCATTGGAGGAATGAATCAATGGGGTGGGGGTCGAGGCTGAACTATAGTACTCCTTAATTACGCGTGCCTTCAGGTCTGACTGGCCGCTCTGTTCTCACTGCTAAACAATCGATCTGATCAACCATCGCTTCATGAAGAAGGAGAGCAGCAGAGAGACGGGAGGATATTTCATAGGCTAAAACCAAATCTATTCAATAACAAATATTCATCCAGCAGTCAAAGAGATATTCAGACCCTTTATCTAAACCAGGAGTGTCAAACTCACCACTATCTCACCACTGAATATCATCTGGGTCGGATCCAGAATGGAGTCAGCAACAAATATTTAATTTTAACATTAAAACCCCATTTACAGATTAAAAATCAGTTACAAATACACATCAACTCTGATTCACTTTTACTTTTCAGCATTTTACAAAAACAAATGTCTGCACAAAGCTCTTAAGGGCCACATTGGCCCCCGGGCCTTGAGTTTGACACATATGATCTAAACTGGGCTAACACTGGAAGGTCATAGATGGACGCTGCCGTAGTCTCATGTCAGACATCCATCAGCACACAGAACTGAGTGGCTGGTGAATAAACCTCAACCTCAGACTGTCGGGGTCACTTCTGTTTCCAACCTGACAACTCAACATGATCATTTTTGATTTCAATAAGTTACCCTCATTGCTAAAGACCAACCATTCAAATTGTTGTGTGTGTTCATGGTACCCCTTTCATTAAAACCTCTGTCTGTAGTTCTCAGTTTGCCACCCCGGCTCTCACTGAGATGGAGTTACATGATTTAGTGACAAACAGGAGGGAATTGTCAGAGTAATGTATCTAAGTTATCATTAAATCATAATCTGCTATACTACTATCAGCAAACATCGTCATTGTGCTGAGTATAATCTAAAAGATTCTGAAGTGTGGAAATATCTTCTGTTCTGACTGTCTGAATCAGCCTTTGTGCTGTGTGGGTGTGTGTGTGTGGGTGTGTGTGTGTGTGAAAGTGATGCTAGTGCTGACATAAACCGGCCAGTTATCTTTTCTCAAGGCTGAATCCTAATGCGTATGTAACTGTGCTTATCTGCAAATGAATATGGGGATGTGGAGACTGCTTCTCTGAGCGTCACGGAGCGCAGCGAGAGAGAGCAGCATCTCGTTATGTTATTGGTGTCACAGCTTTGCTTCTGAATTCTCTCTTTTACAGTGTCATAAACCTGACACCCTGCATGGATATTGTTTCTACTCTTTATATTGGTACTACTATTTTGGGGAACTGCAGGAATAACTAGTCATTTTGGACTCACAGCATCCCCTACACAGCCCCAGAGGCTCTGACATTCAATCAGATTTCCGTATTGAACCGGTGGCGCCCCCCCTGCTGGCCAGTAGAAGCAGTGCAGGTTTGGAGTGCAGCTACATTTAATCGGATTAAAAGCCTGATCGGAATAAAAATGCTTCATGTACACACCCAAATCGGACCGACCCAATCAAGATCGATCCGATCAAGATTCCATCCCGATCGAGAGGGGGGGTTTATACCGATTGATGATCCGATCAGGGTGCATGAAAACACTTATTCCGATGTTTCGGTACAAGCCGTCTTTACGGCGCATGTCTGTGACGTCAGCTACACGCGCTACTGCTATTGCCGGAAGCTAGTTGAAGCAGAGCGAGCGAAAGACAGAACTGGTCAATATCTGAGACAAACATGTTGCCGGAGACATTAAAGGAGGAAACTAACAGCACAAACGGGGAAAACAGCTGAAATAACGCCAACGTTTCAAGCAGAAAAGGGCGGAGCCATGTTTTGTTTACAACCGAAGTTGCTACGGCTTCTTCTTCTACTATTTCCGATATATTTGGTATAAATTGCGCATGTCAAAATCTTTTATTCCGATCGAAAGTGTGATGCAGAAACACGCAAATCCTAATCGGATCAATATTTTTATGGCCCATGAACACAGTGCAGCCAATGACAATTTTACTCTGAACTCTAATCGGATAAAAGACATTTTGTCCATGTAAACACAGCCAGTGATTCCACTAGTCACCCATCAGGAACTTGCTGTGGTTGCTCGTTGCTTTCAAAGAAAGATTAAAAACCCCAGTATACTGGAAATACACAGGGATTTATCATATTATAGCATATCATATATTGGCTGAATCAACGTTCAATTTATTTTTCAAGAGCCTCAATATATAATAAATATTCATTTATGTGTATAAGACCTGTACCAGCTTTTATATACGACACGTAATATGTTTTAAGTGCAATTTTAAAATGAGAAGCATCACTGCTGATTGAACTGCTTTCATTGTGCATCACTTTATTCTGTAAGAGTCATCAGGCCGAACTGGGAGTGGGAGGGATCTGCTGAATTACCCTTACACATCAAACAGAGGACAGAGTGACCTCGAAATGCTGGGAAACTTTTGAAGACGTACGTTGGAGAAACATTCCTCACCTTCCGTGATTTCGCTGCCACCATGGTCTTCATTCCGACTTTCGGTGGTTGTCTCTTCTGTTTCTTCACTGCCAAACTCGGTGGCTTATTCTGTCCAACTTCATGTGACTGGAAAGGAGCAGCTGGCCTCTCTTTGGTCTTTTTCTTCCTCTGAAATGACGCAATGGTTTGTCGGCATTATTGACATTATAGCGAATGCTTTAATTGCAAAGGTTACGCTTTAAAGGTTACCACGTTTAGCACATAAAACAACGTGCATCCAATCCTCTGTTTGACTTGGAAACTGTTTTTATTTCCAAAGTCAGTCAGGTTTACGATCCAGTTCTGGAAACAGCAGCTCTTGATATTCGGCATGTTCAGAATGAACTGGACAAACGTTTCTTTATTCAGAGGCCCTTGGCTGTGGTTGGTGCCATCAGTACACAAACCGACATTTGTTTTAATGCTGAAGAAAAATCTAAATACCTCAAATTATTCTTTCACAGACACAAGGGAATATTCACATGGAACTTAAAAAAAAAAACAGTGATATTATCGGAATGCATTCTAAAGAAGTTGCTGCTATTTTTTGTTTTACACTATAAATGCTAAAACAGCCTAATGTACTGTGTTATATGAATTATTTTATTATCCGGAGTAGGGTGTCAAAGGGGTGGAACATTTACAGTGAATTTCCATGGGAAGTTAAGATGGGGAATTTTGGAAATACAGTATTCCATTCCATATTCGACATACACATCGAATAGCGCACGTGGCAATGTTCTGTAAAATGAGACAACAGCAGCTTGTAAGGACACTCATGGGATGGGACGGACAGATACATAAATAGTTAGGCTAGCTAAACAGCTGGAATGATCTTCAAAACATCTGGCAGGAGGCAGAAAATCGCATCGCATTTGAGGTAGCTAGCATCTTTTTAAGAGTGCCTCGTAGATGGTAAATGACGTGATGCATCTAATTTATTAGCTATCCATCTACTCAATGAATACATTTCACTTGCAATGTTAAACATTAAATAAATACTAAACCCCATAATATCCTCAAAACTTAATTCACTAGTTGTCGTTCACAGTCTCAAATGTGCGGTTTCAATAGTCTTGTGCTTTGGGCTCATAAGTGTGGTCCAGGCGTCTAGAACTCATCTGTGCATGTGATGGAGGAATGCACAGTGCATGTAGGGGGCGTGGTCTCAATAGCCATGCAGGAAGCAGATGCCATTCCTCCATCACATGCACATAGCTCACTGCTTACTGTTGGTTTTAGTCAATATTACGCAAAAATATACTTTCCCCGACCGTATTTAAGTTCCCTATGAGGAGTAAACCTTCAATGTTTTTTTAATTCCCGTTAATTCCAATGGAAAGTTTTCATCTTTGAAAATTGAAAAAAGTCTAATCCGGAGCCGTTAGTGTGTTAGTCATCCCCCAGGGGGCTCAGTGACATGTTCATTCTTTCCTTTGAGTGAAGCTCTTCCTCATCTTCTCGTGCACTAATTAATGAAGACATTTGATGCATTTGCTTTTTGAAAGGCATGAGTGTGTAGTCTTTTCTTTGCTGGGAATTTCAAGCTGGCAAAATGTGTGACATTTGCAATGGCCAAAAAAATATAAAATGAATAATGTCTTTCATTCAGTTGCTGAGAATCACGATGACAGCTCAGCTCTGCTGTGACCCCTGGGTCTCCAGCAGAAGTGCTTCGCAGTGGCCTCATAAAGACGCTGCCGCGGGAAGTTTGACTTTTAACTCCTCTGCCCACTCTCGACAGACAAAGACGAGCTTACAGAGTTTCGCTCCTGCGACTGCCACATCCATAATTTTCCACAGATGTATATTTTTCTTCTTTGTGCGCAAGTACTTACACAAATAATGTTCCTGATGAGTGAGTGCAATGGAACCAAGATCAAAGTCCCAGACTGTTCACATACAGAGGAGTAGAATTAACTTTTTTCATGTGCAAACGGCAGTAAAATGACCATTATTGTGCTGCTGATGCGACGTAAGCAGCATTTAGTGTAACTGAGAATGAGTAGCAGCATCCATAAGAGCACGCTGGTCTACCAGGTTGCCACGAGTGATTATTTCCAAGCAATAAGTTTGTTTTCACTTGTTTTCTGTATATTTGGTTGTATATTTGCAGGATTACACCAAAACTAAAACTGTTCCAGTGGAACTTGGTGGGAAGTTGAGGCACGGATCAGGAAAGACCAATTTAAAGTCTCTAGATCCAGGAATATTGTGTAACTGCATTTAACGTTCTTGATTTGGACATTTGTTTCACATTTTCCTGAATTGATCTCCTAATATATTCATAAATTGTGATGTAGAAAAGTTCCACGCATTTATGGTGCTGATACCAGAGCTGGTGGATGGAAAGTGAGCGTTCACCAAACTGTAAATTAACAAATAAAGGCTGGCCAAGTGATAATCTATAAAACCTTTTAGACAGAACTGAGGGCAGGAGGTGCCCTGATGAAGGATTCAAAGCCAACTTTTACAGCATGTTGGCTTAAACAGGAATACTCTGCAAACACAAACAGAATTCGATCAATTTTATTCTTTAACCTGCCACTAATTTACGACTTTATTTTTGCTGTTGCTGTCCCATGAAGACAATGAATTTCAGGCATGGAATTCCTTGATATCAGGAATATTTCGATCATGCTGGTGGCTCTATTGTGCTCATGACTCAGCTGACTGTGTCTCTGAGGAGCAGCTTGTACTTGTACTGCATTTGTATTTGCACGCGTTGGGGTTGAAAGCGGACACAATGTTATTAAAAAGAATTCAGAAACTTATTGTACTTTAAAAAGTGTTATTACATGAGACACACACATTTACTTGTATTTACTTTTAAACATATTTTATGGCTCTCACAGAATTACATTTAAAAATATGTGGAGTTCATGGCTCTGGCAGCCAAAAACGTTCCCGACCCCCGACTTAAAGCAACTCCGTCCTCAATTCTAAGGTCCAATCGGATTATTTCACTGTCGTCAGGAAAGACAAACTCCAACGTTAGATGTTCATGTCGAATGAGAAGTTCCACGTTGCACAATGATGAAACAATATGCAACGATGAACTTGTCGAACTCGCTTTGTGTTGCATCCTCCGTTTGCTGGTGGCACACGACCGACCAACGAGCAGCGGAGGAGGACCTCTGAAGTCCGAATCAGGCATTGCAGGCTTTTACGAAGCAGCCTGCACCACGAAGACGTCGCCATCACGTGCCAGCGGAAGCAGCGAAGGGTTAATAAATTAAATGGATGGCTTTGCTCTCATGGGACACGCTTTCTCACCTGAGTTGAAGCTTTGGATTTGGAGTTCACCATCGCTGCAGGAAGACGAAAAGGAACAAATGAAATGTGGCGTACAACCCTGGAGAGACATTTTCACTGCAGGGACGTCTCAGGGACGTCTCAGGGACATCCACAGGGACGTCTCAGGGACATCCACAGGGACGTCTCAGGGACGTCTCAGGGTGCACAGACTCTGGACAATCAGTCAAACTGCACGTTGACCCCTACCAGACACCTCGGTCTGGAGCGTCTTAATCACTGTGTGAATTTCACATTTTTATATCGACATTTCATGGCACTAATGAGTATCAAAGACCGATTGTACCCCCCCCAGATAAGGGGGGGAAAATAAAACCGAGTTCCACATGAGCTGGATGTTCCTGGAAAGCGTGGGTACTGCAGCCTTGGAAAGGAAACGCTAGCATTTCACTGTGACTGGATTTGGGGAAAATTATATTCCACTGAGAGTTTTCACGAGTGAAACTGATCCTGAGCTGGAGTTGAAAAAGTGGTGAGCCAATCACAGGCCTCCACACAGCCACGGGAAGGCGGGGGGGGGGGGGGGGTCAAGGTCCACCTACCGGCCAGGTACTTCTCCATAGATGGTGAGGAGATCTGGTTCCAGCTGTGGCAGGAGCAGAAGAGAAGCCAGACCAGGAGGGTGGGCAGCACCAGAGCGAGGACCCAGAGGAGCCGGGCCACAGCAGGGGGGTCAGTGACGGCCCAGGCTGACAGGATATCCATGACCGGAGGCTGCCGAGCACACAGCAGAACTTCTGATGGACTGCAGCGGACCGGTTTGTGTCCTCGGAGGGCAGCGGCTCCCACAGACGGCTAGCAGCTGTTTGAGTCGGAGTCCTGCTCAAACCTCAGCCCACATCAGCTCAGTGTGTGTGTAAACCATGTGTGTGTTCGCTGCTGTGTTTTACAGATCCGGGTTGTGTGTGTGCAAAAGCAAACAGTCTGGAGGAGTGGCTAGGGGTTATAGAAGCTGGCATGAATGTCAGCCACGCCCCCGCTGACATCTGAAGGAATCCTCAGATTGAAGCAAGGAGGGACAATTTAGGAAGTCGCCTGAAGGCCTCCCTTCTTCACTCATGTTACACAGTCGTGTTCTTATGTCCCGTCAACGGCGTTCAACCCCAACCCCTGCATTAATGAATATGATGTTCCGCCGGTGGGCCGCACTTTCACGTCAAACACAATGTGGATGAACAGCGCGCTGTGATTGGCCCAATCTTTATATATATATATAAAAACAAAACAGGTTTGAGCCGAATTCTCAATCTATTCTAAAACTTTGAATGAATACAAGCACAAAGCGTTTTCACAGCAGTTTGACAAGTTCAATATTTGCCAAGGATATGCAGAGGACCTTGTTGCGTCAGTCAGTCAGTCAACGACGGTAAAACGTTTGTTGCACCTGCAGAAAAACTGACACGGTTACGAAGCCAAGTCTAGAAAGGATCCAAGTAGGACTGCAACATTTGGGCCTTCTGAATTCACGTTGCTTTACTTTTCATCTCATCTAAAAGGCCAATTAAAGGAGGGCTATATTTGGTGTGAGCTTATCAATGTTCAATTATACATGTCTCAATATAAGATTATATTTAGACCCGGAATTGGGAAAAAATTGTGAGATTTAACTGTGCAGTGCGTATAAACAAAAATGAAACATTAGCACCATCTAGTGGTCAAACAAATGTACAGGAAGAAGAACCCAATCTCTTGAATAGGTACAAATACTTTAATGTATTACAATACTACATCTTAAAGTCGATGTCATATTCTTAAATAATGTATAATTTATGAGAACAATGTTAGGATGATATGAAAAATACTTAAAGTGACAAGGCTCTGCTGCCCCCTCCTGGATGATGCGAATTACAGCAGGTAAAGTGAAATTGAGGAATGCAGTGAAAAGTTAAATATCCAAACACCATTTTGGTCCAGATGCAGATCCCCCTTTCAATAGAAGCCGGAGCCTTGATCGGCCCAGTTTGGTGTCTGAGAAGGACAAACGAAACGCATTGCAAGATTGTTTGGAACATTCTGGCATGGAAAACCCGTAAATAAAGAAGCATGGCAAATGTGGATCACAATCCAACAGCGGTCATCGGGGGCAGGATTTACACTGAGCAGAATTTATTTGATTTGATTTTCTCAGGTGCTCAAATGCTTATTTGGTGTCAGCGCTATATCGTGTGGTTAGTTCAGGCGTGGGGCAAACTACGGCCCGTTGGGCTTTTTAATCCGGCCCGCCGAACTTGCCCACATTATATCATTAAATAAAATGTTACTATAATTAAACCTCATTCATTTTACCTTTTACCCATAAAAGTCAAATCCTTTCATGTAATGTCTTTTACATGTAATTTATATTAGTTTACATAAACACCATCCATCTGTTCCTGTCAAATTCCCATTGTGGCACGCGAACGTTTGCCCACCCCTGGGTGACGCCTCCAGAGCCGGGATGTGCGTTTGCCCCATATATAGAAGCTTTTATATGTTCCATCCAGATGGTCCTGCATTTCTAAGTGCGTGTTTAAATACCATCATATATAACAGACTCCTCTGAACAGAGGAGCTGAAAGGAGACGCTCTTGGTGGCAGCGGATTTGTCAGAACGCCAGACTGAGAAGAAAATGTTCAGCGATTACCTCCACTTGTTAGGATTAAAGTTCAACAATTAGACCTACCGTAGTTACCCTCGCCGAAGGGGAGGTGAGGGTATTGCAATTGGGTGTGTTTGTATGTTTGTATGTTTGTATGTTTGTCTGTCTGTTTGTTTGTCTGTCCGAGCGCATAACTCAAAAACTAGTAACCCAATCGACTTGAAATTTTTACACAAGCAAGGTTCTGTCCGTGGCTCGGTCCTCCCCGAGAATGGCGTTGATCCGGATCTGGATCCAGATTCTAGAATTATTTTTACATCTGGAATTGTGCCTGTGCTGTAAACTGCCACTTTAAGAGGGAGGGACACGAATGGCATGATGGGAAAAAGAGTCCAGAAGGAGTCTTGTAGTATGTTCCGGAGCAGCAAGCTAGAGCAGGTTTGGCCCCTCTGATCCGGAAGCCCTGTTTACTGTCTCACAAGATCCAATAGTCTTTTGGAGGCGAGGGTCTGCAATCTCTGATTGTCGTTTTCTAGTTCCTCCTGCATCCACGGTTTGACTATCCCAGCATCCTGGAATAGACTTTTCCCGGGAGACTAAGGAGCCTGATCCCCCCCTGTAGTTGGAGCACACCCTCCAGTCCCCGTCTTTGAAAAGGGGAACCAGTGAGCCACCACCCCGGACTGCGGCCCTTTATCACCACAACGTATTGTCCTCATCAATACCCTTTATCATGGTATGATAGGATAAATTCTAATATGTAAATAATGTATTATAATTATTATTATTATTATTGACCCAAAATAATGTCAAACTAATTGGCATCACATTAATGGACTGAATGATTTACATTTTTGGCATTAAAACAACCACAAATATTGCTTACCTGCATTCTCGGCAATGAATATTTTCATCTTTGGTGCAGTTACACTTTTGATAACTCTTAACAAAAGCACACACAGCCATGGAAATATCACCATACGCTGAATGCGCTTTATTCTGGTGTTCTATTATACAACTGGTTTCAAGCCGTTCATTGTTCCGCATTAGCACAGACCCAGATCGCTATTCCCTGAAGCTGATTACAAGAGGTCCAGCTGGCCAGGGACATTGTTCACCAGATATTTGTCTTGATGCAAAGACATGCGCATTTACAAGTCCCCAAAAGTGCAGCTATTCACAAATGAAACCATTTTGTATTATCTTCAACTCAAATGCAGAACAAGCCTCTGAAATTGCTTCAAAAATATTGTCCAACATGTGGACAGAGAGACACTGTGAACTCTGTGGACATGCAGCCAACTCGGTTCAGCAGTGGAACCAGTCAGATGGGTAAGCAGCTGTCTCCACAGCAGGCACTGATAAAGACATGTGAGACTCTAGCTGCGTAAGCATCCTCAGCAGGCTGGGGGACGTTAGCGTCCCGACCCAGGCTCTGGTCACCATCTCCACTGATCTGCAGATAAAGCCAATAGTGTAATGGATGTTCTGGGATGGATCTAGGATCCACATGCAATGCCCTCTGGCAGGTAAGCGAACCAGCAGTCTGGGGTCGGGACCGAACGGGTACTTAGGAACAGGCAGGGCCGACACTCCAGAAGGTAAAGACAAATGCTGGAAAGTCATAGCATCAGAGACACGGAACACTCTGGCAGAGACCTGTGTGGGAGACGGCAATAGAAGGAGGAGGTTGATGATGAGGAGGAGAGAGGAGAGATTTGTCCCGAGTGGTGCAGGCTGGGATAAAAATAAAATAAAAAATAAATGAAAAGTAATTAAAATAGAGGACACCATCAATTAAAAGCCAGTCTATATAAATACGTTTTCAGGAGTGTTTTAAAAGAAGTTACTGAATCTGCAAGCCGTATATCCTCAGGCAGGTCGTTCCAAAGCCGAGGAGCCCTGATGGTGAATGCTCGGTCACCTTTAGATTTTAACCTCGACTTCGGAACGACCAGAAATCCTCGACCCGAGGATCTCAGGCTGTGGGTGGGGGGGGGGGGGGGGGGGCTCAGATAACACCAATAAATCATAAAAATAACTTGGGCCCAGATCCATAAGACTGGAGGTCTTATCGGTCGCCCAGGACTGGGGTGATGTGATGGCGTCTGTTAAAAGCAGATAGCCCATCTTTGTATCATTAGCTGCTGCCACTGTGGATCAGAGTGGTGGGAACACTGGCCTAACTACCGTCTATAGAATGCAGAGGATATTCTTCATCTACATCAAAAATGATGCTGCCGAGGGTCCTAATTAAAAAACAACAACAACAACAACCTTGTGATAAATATTTCTCTGAACAAGTCAGGACAAACAAAACAGGGAATATAGTCTTGGAGCAGCACCAAGATCCAAGACAAAGGTCATCTGTGCCGTCCTATATGAGAGGTTGTTGCTTCATATATAAAGCTATTATCACTTCAAACGCATCATCTCGGTGATTTCCCGGTGTGGCTGCACAGAAGCATTGAGGAGTTGAGTAGAGGTGGCAGCTCAAAAAGGCTTCACCTTCCAAAACAGCTCCCTCACCTCTTTGCGGATCTATCAAAGTCTGCAGTTGAAGACATTCCCAGCAGATTTTTAATAGCAAGGCAATTAATTCCCACGGGATTTCTGCATCAGGAAAGAGCCGATTCATGCCTAATGATCGCACGCACACACACACACACACACACACAAAAAGCTAGACTGGAGCTAATGTGACGGCACCGGCACTCATCCATCCATCCATCCCTCCCTCCCTCCTCTTTTGCTCATACTTCTCTCTGTCCATCCTCAAGGCCAGAAGAGGTATCGCCTCTGAGCAAGGAGGTAACGGGAAGGATAGACAGACGGGACGACGGATGCTGTCTCACCTACAAGAAAATGGAAGGATAATAATAATCATCATCATCATCATCATTTTTATTATTAGCAGAACAACCTGCAAGCCATTATTAAAGAGATCGGCTCTGTCTAAATCTAGTTGTCTGTGTGTTTGATGGACAGAGAAGGGAATAGAACATTTTAAATGGCCTTGATGACACAGTGCTTTTTGCACGTCATTAATAACAGCCTGCGTTTGCTGCTGTGTCATTAGTTGAGCTGTCAATAAGGAAACCGTTATATTTTCTCATAAAAATGTCCGACCCCCGCCCCGAACCCTAATCCATAGGATCAGAGCCGTGCTTCACGAATACACAAGCACGACCTCTGTCCAACAATCCTCTGGAAAATAAAAATGGATGACTTTTCAAAGCCCCCCCCCCCCCAGTGTCTCGGAGTAGACGTTCAAGGGAGCTTATTCCTTTTGATTGGGAGTCAAGCGCTCCTTTTGCGGTCCCATTATCCAAACCATGATTACTGTAATGGCGGTGAAATATATATATATATGTATACAACACTGCATGAAATATCCTGCCAAGATTCAGAGCCTTCTGGGGCGGTTGCTTCCTTCCATAGTTCTAGCTGTGCCTCTGGTTTCAGGAACCATGGAGAATCGCAAGAGTCAAAGGGGATGGATTTCTAAAGCAATGGAAAATAAGACAGCAGGAAATGCAGCCTCCCGTCTCCGGGACGCCGACGTGCATGTGAACATGCATGTGAACATGCATGTGAACACGCACCGCTGATTCAGATTCTGCACAGTCTCCGAGCTCGTTTCCGAGGACCGCTTGTGAAACGGTTCGAGCCTTGTGTGCTGGCAGTGCTGCAGTCACCATGACACCATGAATAAAAGGAACGCTCACGTGCCGCTGTGTGAGCGTTGCTTTGTCGCTAACCTTGAAACTATCAGCCAGGCCACAAAACTATCCGCGGCCCTCCAGTTCATTTTTATTTGACTATTTGCTGTGGAAAAAGTTACACTTAATGTCTGGAAACCGGCCTGACAGCTGTAATCCAAGAGCACAAAGATGAGTCACTCTGAACGCTGCTGGCTGAGCTCAGTTGAGATGACTCACTATTCATTATATAATTGAAGAGTGCTCTTAAGAACCTTGTAGAACCTCTGACGACGTTAAATTACAAGTCATTCCCTTCATTCATCAAAGTATAATGATCTCATTGAGGACATCTCCTCATGTGTTCATCCCACAAAATGAAAAGAAAAAAAACTTGTGCCTTACCTCAGGAAACCAAGTTAGGGGAGATGATGTCTTACCTGTGTGTCAGCTGCTGTTTTCTTCTTGTGTAGTCTCTGTAAAAATCATTTTAGAATTTAGAATACACTGTAATGATTCTTCCCTGTTGTTTATTTTTAATTTATTGAGTGTTCACAGTGTCTCTGAGGGAAAGACAGGAGGCGGAGCTAGAAGTGGAGGAGATGAAGATGCTGAGGTTCTCCTTGGGAGTGACCAGGTTGGACAGGATTAGAAATGAGACAATAAGAGGGACAGTGAAGGTTAGACGTTTTGGAGACAAGGTCAGAGAGGACAGACTTTGATGGTTTGGACATGTCCAGAGGAGAGACAGGGACTATATCGGTAGAAGGATGCTGAGGATGGAGCTACCAGGGAACAGGACTAGAGGACGACTCAGGAGAAGAGACATGGACGTAGTGAGGGAGGACATGAGAGTGGCTGGTGTTGGGGAGGACGATGCAAAGGACAGGGTGAGGTGGAGAACGTTGATTTGCTGTTGCAACCCCTCAGGGGACAAACCAAAAGTACAGTAGTAGTCATTAAATGCACAAGTTGTGCTGCGCAACAATGTCACACAGAACTATTTAAAAATAAAATAAACATTATATTTTGCCAGTAATATACAATGAAGATTGAAAAAATTCTTAATAATATTTTCTTTTCTTCGCTTGCTTTGTGTTTGTGGATGATAAAGATGTGATTCACCTCAGGTTGATGTGGTTTGGAGGACGGCTGGCATAATACAGTCAGACAGGCGTGGTTGGGTCAGAGAGCTGATCATTTTTTACTTCCATCAATAAAATGCACATATTGTTTGTGTAAGACTGAAAAAGAGACATATCAGAGCAGACATATTCCGTCGTGTGCATCGTCTGATATCTTACCATTTTTATTTCGGTTATCTCCGTCCTGATACCCTGGGGGGAAATTTAACTGTGTTACTCTCTGTTGAAAAAAATCACTTTGAAACCATTAAAATATCTGTTCTCAGAATCGATCATTTCTGCTTATCCAGGAAGCCCAGCTGCCAACTGTTCTGTTCTTCAGGAGAAGCACTGCATATGAAAACTACTTTCAGTGAGGTTCACAGTGAGGTTTAGATCAATGGATCTTTTGAAATGGAATGGATGCTGTTCCTGTTGTTTTTCATATTTCTCCAATGTATTACCTAATGCAGGAATAAAATTAACTATTAAACCAAACACAGAAATAACAGTGTGCTTCCAAACTTCCAGGTAATCCTAAATACTTTCATCAGAGGACAGGACACTGTCATTTCTCAGAAGTGCCAAAATATTGATTCTGATTGAACAGCATGCAAAGAATAGACACGATCAATAGACACGATCAATGTCGCACAAACACTCTTGTGGTGTTTGATACTGAAAGATTGCACTCAATTGATTCCCTACAAATAAAGCTGTCCAAGGCTTTCGCGTAGAAACCCTCCACCTCCAGCCAACATGTTGGGAGAGTGCCGCTAAATTCTCCTGCAGATTCAGATTCAGCCTGAAACAATGTCTTTAACTGGGGCCAGTTCTCTCTAGGAGCCGTTTATGTTATTTGTTTTTTTGCTTTATTGCAGTTATGAAAACCTGGCATGCAGGATAAATTATAGCACAAATCAGAAACACGGTAAGCAAATCTGTCCTGAATAAGATTAATTTATCCTCCTACCAGCAAAACCCTAAAGCGATTCAATATATCTAATATAGAAAGAGAATATATCTAATATTTCTCTAAGACATGGCAGCAAATGTTCTACCATGCATATACATTAGATGGATTAGACTGACTGGGGGGGGGGGTATTTAATTAAAGTAGCTCGTAAAATATGTGGCTCCTAAATGTTCCTGGCTGAAACATTAAAATCCAAATTAATCTGTTATTTTGATTTGCAATTTAAGCAGTTATTTTCAAAAGCATTGTAAATATTATTTCTATTTTAATGAGCATTTCTCCACATTCATAAATTTCTCCATCTCAGGAATATCCCTCAGGGTCAACGGACATTTTCTGCTTCAGATCTTCATGCTAATTAGGATTCTCCACTCAATGAATTTTTATGTTATTACAAGCTCACAAAGACAGAAGGATGGCGCCACTTAATTCTCCACAATATATTCAATTTCCAAAAGTATAAATTGATAACAATAGACTTAGAGATGAAATCAGTTTATCCAAATCCTGCTGACTGTTTTCCTAAATTCCTTGAAAGTGAGGTATACATTTGATTCTAGATTTATAAAATATGTCCTGTAAGACTAATATATCTTATAGCTTTTAAGTACTTTATCGTTCTTCACTTCAGCAAACATGTATGTATTTCCTTTTATTCTTCTGATTGTGTCACTTATAACAGGATACATTAATTCCAAATACCATGAATGATTTTGATTCCATTTTTTGGAGAGCCGGTTTTGCACCAGACTCCTGTTGAGGTGAGCCTCATTGCAGATTTGTTTAGAAAAGGAGTGAAAACACAGAATTGATTGATGATCCAGAAGAGATCTTGGATTCTGGATCACTTTGTAATTTTCATTGGAGCTTCAAAATGTGTTCCTCAATATCTCGGATGACCGATGTTTATGGAATTTGACAGGGTCGTGTAGGGTGGGGGCCTCGATCTCACCACCGAATTTCATCCGGATTGGATCCAGGATAAGAAAAACCCATTTACGGATTTAAAAATCTGTTAAAAATCAACTTGATTCACTTTTCATGGTTGGTGTATAAAAATACCGAGAACAATCTAGAACCTTTTGACGATGATCCAGATCACCGCGTGGATGCTCAAACGAGATATGTTGCCATGGTCGCCAGTTTGCTTTGCTTCTCTAACACTGCTTTTCCTTGTCTTGCAGTGTGAGAGTTGTATTTTCCTTTTGTATTCATGAGTAAAGTATTTCTGTTGAACTTTTACTCCTGGCTCTGTCGCTGCATTCTGGGATCGACCAGCTTGATCATTACAACCTGTGATATTATATGTCGTTCAAAAACTAACGGCATAATAAAAGACTAACTGCCATCTTAAACTCTCTCTCACGCCGAGCCACCCAGGCTTTTCTCCGTAGCAACAAACCGACCCAGATTCTATGGTTATGTTGTCCCTTCGGTATTGATTCCAGGACATCAGAGGCAAAACGAAAAGAATAAAGAAGAGACGTTAGTATGTGGGTGTTGCTCAACCCATAGCGGGGGGTTCACTTGATCACTGATAACAAAGGCATGGTTTGGGGTCTTTGGATTCCAGCCCCTACACCGCTGCAGCTTACGTCTCCCCTCCCCTCAGCGGGGTTCTGTGTTTAGACGTTCAAACAAAGATGCTGCAGCTTTGAAGAATGTTGACTTTCCCTCCCGTCAGGCTGCCGAGAAGAAGCATTCTACAGATATATATGGTTCACGGCTCCGAAGACCTCCTGAATGGCACCTTGAGCCGGAGGGGGGGGCTTTAAACCCTCTGAGCTGATTTTATTTTCCACTTCTCCTTCCCGTACAGCCAAAGCGCCACTCAGTCCTGTGTCTGAGTCTGTCTGCGGTTGCTATGCAACAGAGTAATGAGAATCGTTATTTTAAAAGTCGTTAACTTAAGGTAATAGTTCAAGAGGGAAATTCCAGGCCCAGAGACATGCTTATATTCCGAATCGATGATGCCAAAGCTGCAAAGTGTGCAAGATGGCGTGATTCCCAGAGACGCCGTTCAAGATGGCGTGATTCCCAGAGACGCCGTTCAAGATGGCGTGATTCCCAGAGACGCCGTTCAAGATGGCGTGATTCCCAGAGACGCCGTTCAAGATGCCGTGATTCCCAGAGACGCCGTTCAAGATGGCGTGATTCCCAGAGATGCCGTTCAAGATGGCGTGATTCCCAGAGATGCCGTTCAAGATGCCGTGGTTCCCAGAGACGCGGTTCAAGATGGCGTGATTCCCAGAGATGCCGTTCAAGATGGCGTGATTCCCAGAGAGACGCGGTTCAAGATGGCGTGATTCCCAGAGATGCCGTTCAAGATGCCGTGATTCCCAGAGACGCCGTTCAAGATGGCGTGATTCCCAGAGAGACGCGGTTCAAGATGGCGTGATTCCCAGAGACGCCGTTCAAGATGCCGTGATTCCCAGAGAGACGCGGTTCAAGACGCCGTGATTCCCAGACACGCCGTTCAAGATGCCGTGATTCCCAGACACGCCGTTCAAGATGGCGTGATTCCCAGAGATGCCGTTCAAGATGGCGTGATTCCCAGAGAGACGCGGTTCAAGATGGCGTGATTCCCAGAGATGCCGTTCAAGATGGCGTGATTCCCAGAGATGCCGTTCAAGATGGCGTGATTCCCAGAGAGACGCGGTTCAAGATGGCGTGATTCCCAGAGAGACGGTTGGCGGTGCAGCTGGTTCCCTGCCACTCAGCATGATGAGTGGCAGGGAACCAGCTGATGATGAGTGGCTGCCAGACGCTAATGCAAAGGCTCTCGCTCCTCGTCCCCCGTGTCCAGGACCTGGCTCCTGACCCCAGATTCAACAATTCAATTCCATTTCCTGCTGTCCTGATAGATTAGTCTGACCAACGCCATTCGCGGAGGAGACGTTCGTGCCAGTTGAGAGACTTCCTGTTTCCTTCTGAGTCTGATAAATTGGAGTGTGTGATTTTTCTATCTTTTTTTATTACAGGTTTTATTTTGTGTCTGGCCGAGTCTCCTGGTAAAACCGAACACACAAACCAATTGGAGCTGCTGCAGTGTCCTATCGGTAATAAGTGAACCCCCCCTCTATGCCGCAGCTTTCTGCTGAATGGAGCTCAGCGTGATTAAATCGTACACTTGAAGCACTATAGTGCCTACAGTTATGGTTTATGTCAGTCTCACTTGTTTGTGGCTGGGTTGGCTTGAGTTTAATAAAAGTGATGTCTGCTTTGTCAGAATCAGAATATGCTCCCAGCTAGGGATGTATCAAATGCAGAGGGAACTTCCCAGACGGGATCAATTAATATCAAATAAATAACCACAAAAACTAAAAACCAGACCCACACTGTCCTTTGACCAGAATGCGATCAAGCCAAACGTGTAGATGAATATTTCCATCAACTAACAAAATGTGCCCAAAAGGCCCTCCTGGTGGGGGGTGGGAGCTGGTAAAAGTGATGCAATTTGAACGCAGCGTGAGCTCTGGGTTAGAATCAGTGCATGATGAAGGACGACACACTCAATATATGAATGATGCCAGAATTATAACTTTGAAAGCAGAACTAGGATTTGTGCTTGTTTGTAAATCGAGCATTCAGACGTCCTCGCCACACTGACTTATGCTCACGTCTTCTGTTCTAAATGCTCTAATAATATCTTTCAGAAGGTTCCGTGGTCCTGCATGGTCGGTATACCCGGATCCAGTTAGGAATGGATTACTAGAGACAGCGGGATGATTGCTGGAGGAAACCTGCAGTTTCTACGTTTCCTGACTGGCCTTTTCTCAAATGTATTGAGCTGTGCCATTCACCGCCTTTTCATCGTAGTTCCAGTCAGTTTTTCAAGTGTTGAGATGAAACAGTATTGAATGACAGGACAGAAACGTAAAGGATTACACGTTTTACTAAAGTACACATGAATGAATTACAGTTTGTTTTGCTTTTATCTGGAATGATCAAATACATGTAATACGTGCGCACTCACTGTGTAATGGGTTTGTGTTCAGATCACTTCTTTATGGGCTCATTGAGTCCCCAAAGTATCCGAGTACCACATTTAAAGGTGCCAGGAGGTCCCATGTGGCAATTAATGCAGGTGTACTGGAGAATGCTGGCTTGCAGTTCATGGGTTCTATGATTGTATTACAATGAGCACCATAAATGGGGGGGGGGGGGGGGGGCTGCAGCGTGATATTACTGTGTGATCATATTCATTCATTCATTCATTCATATATATATTCATATTCATCAGTATGCTGTTGTGTTTACCGTGATTAAATATAAAGGGAGGTAAATAATTCTATCATGTCATTTCCTGACCTGAAAACAGTGATAAAAATAGATCCAATGATCAGAACAATGATCAGAACTACCACCATGCAGAAAGGCTTTGTGATCAGGTTTTCTTTCTTTTGTGGACCAAATAACAGCAAAACTAAAAAGAGAGAGAGAGCGAGAGAGAGAAACACCAGACGACCCTCGACTCGCTTCAGAGGTGAAATTAGTTTCCGACGGCGACTTCATATTTGATTATGAGGTCAGCTGATTTTTATTACATTACCAAAGTGAACACGACCAAAGGTCGCGTGACCCTGCCGGAAGTGAGCGCTCACATTTAGGGAGGCTTGCATACGCAGATCGGGGGTAGATCCCCCCCCCCCCCCTGCAGCTGCACAGACACACACACACACACACAAGTCTGTGCTGGCTTGTAAACATGAAGCCACTGAAGTAGCAGCATCATTAGGAGCAGTGCTGCCGAAGGTAGGGATCGTCATGACAACCATCCAAACAAAACAAAATCTATTTCAGCCTTTACCGTTATTATCCTCAGTGACTCAGGATCGAATCGCTCTGGAGCTCATTTGGGCCGACAGGATCGGCAATCACTGCAAACAAAGTGAAATATCTAAACCAATGCAACCGGTTTCCCCAAGATGTCCTCAAGATGTCCTCAGAGGCGTCCCTGAGTCCCTGTCCTGTCCTGTCCTGTCCTTACATTCAGCTGAGCGCTTCCACGTCCTCCTCGGCTGCTGACAGGCGTGACCCGGATTCCCCGGATCCTGCCCCCAAGCTGACGGAGCCGTACGACGTCGCTGCGTGTTTGGCGTAGGCAAAGGCTTTCCGCCTCATCGTCTCGCCTTTCCACATGGAGATCATCAGCAGGGTGGAGAGCAACGCCCCCCCGAGGGTGAGCAGGCACAGTCCCGCGATGACACACCGGTCCAGGTGGGCCCCGATCCTGGCCTTCTCCCTCTCCAGGCGCTCCATGTCCCGGGCGGACACGCCGTCCCGGTCCACCCGAACGGCTCTGGGGACCGTGTAGGAGATAGCGACCAGAGAGACGCCGGTCACCAGGCACGCCACGGCGGCGATGAAGCCGTAATCCACAGACGTCCCCGGGTCGTCACAGAGGTCGTCGTCAGACAGCAAGTAAAGTTCAGGGATGTCCTCCTCCTCCTCCTCCCCCTCCTCCTCCTCCTCCTCCTCCTCCTCCTCCTCTCCCTCCTCGGAGAGTTCACTTGAGGAGCTCTTATTAGGTCTGCAGCTACGTGGACTTGTTTCTATCAGCTGGACGTCATCATCATCAGCATCTTCATCACCGTGGTGCTTGCTGAAGGATGTTTCCGCCTCCAGCCGCGCCGCGCCGTGCCGCGCCTCTGTCCGCGCCGCGGCGCGCTCTCCTCCGCCGGGGTGACGCGCCTTTGCCGCGCCGCTGCTGACCCCGTTGATGCTCAGCTCCGACGCGTCTCTCGGATCGGGATGCTCAAAGTGAAGCAGTTCGAGACCAGCCATTTGAGCATCAGGCTGAGGCTCCGGGTTGCCAAGCCCGTGCGCGGAAAAGCGTGGAAAGCAGAGCGAGAGGCGGAACCAGACGCTTAAACTCTCTGGGATGACTTTGACGCGTCGGGAGGAGCAGCAGAAGCAAACTGCGCACCCGCCGATCCGGGATTCCCGAGAAGGCTCCAGCGACGCGGATCTTCAGTTTCCTGCCCACTTTTTCCATTTTTCCTTTCTGACTTCTGACATCTCTCAAACCGACCGTCGCTCCGGAGCAAATCCAAAGACTCTGATTCCACGCAACGCGGTTAGAGATGGTCCATCGTTGATGCGTCTCCCTCCCCTCCGCGCCGGCGGCAGCTCGCATCCCCGGTTGCTTCTGCGCTCCCGCTCCGGTTAATTCGAGGGAAAGGTTTTGACAGACCCCTCCCACGGACCGAGCTCATCAGCGCGCCAGCTAAGGAGATCACCTCCTCATAGACCTGCCCAAGGGTTATGAACAGTAACTACTGGTATAGGTAATAAAGTGTGCGTTACACAATCAGCTTCACAATCAGCTTTATTACCAGGTTATAACTGACGTGTTGCCACACTGCTGTCAAAACTCTGGAAAAGCCCTGAGAGACAGGGACAAGAAAAAAAAATGAAGACCTTCAAATTCAAAAGTGTTTCAACATACAATACACGATCATGTATATGTCCACAGACATTGTCTTAAAAGAGCGCAGGACACATTATGAGGTCCCAGAAGTCATTTAAGGAGCCTGAGAGCTTAAATCAACACGATTTCAGAGGAAGGGCAGCAGATCATTTGCAGCAAACACAAGTTGCAGCCGAGGTTGATGGCAAAGCCATTTGTTAGGATCCTCGGATGGGGTGCCGCACGGGGCCCCTGTTGGGGACTCTTGTCCTTCTACAGGACTTCGTCACTATGCACTCGAGACCCAGAAACCCAAAAGTAAAAGAAAATAAATGAATAAGGATTCATGAAAATCACATCTGTGGGGATCATTCAAAGGATGCCAAGAACAAAACACATCCACCCCACAGCTGCATTGGGTTAAAATACATTACCCAATTCCCTATGGTTCATCCTCTGGGATCCATCCGTCCATCCATCCATCTGTCCATCCATCCGTCCATTCATCCATCCGTCTATTCATCAACTGGAAATGTCAATAAATGTCACATGGACCAGATTGTACTGGGTTGATGGGTAATTTATTAACATAAATGGAGTCAAATGAGGAACAAACAAATTAACTCGGGAGGCAGGGCCGACGGGTGTTGCTCAAATCAACGAAATAAATAAAACGACAAAAGACATGCGCTCAACTGAAAACTCTTTATGTAATATCCTTCTAAAAACTAACAACAAAAATGTCTCGCTCAAAGGCGGCGATCCAGAACCCAGAGCAGAACCAAGAAGCACCATGGAAAGCTGTAGGCTAAGAACGAGGAGCATCTGTAGTGCCGGGTTCCAGCTGGATCGCCATGATTGGTGGGCCGAGGCCCGGCAACGGCCATCAGTTGGCCAGCGGTGGTCCACGCCATATTCCACTGGAGCCACTCAGGAGGAAGCTCCGGCAACCCGCAGAAAGACACCCAGAGAAAACGGGCAGTCGGGGCCGAAACAGTGTCCATCGGTTCGGGACGCAGAACACACAACATCATTATCATTTAACATGCACTCAACAATATCGTCGTGAGCATCCATCCATTTTAGTGTAGATGAGATGATCGTCTCATCTACAGCCGCTCTTCTGCACACACTCACACCTACGGAGAACTTGGAGCGATCAATTCACCGAAATGGCATGTTTTTTTTAGGTGGGAGGAACCCAGAGAAAGACCGCCAACTTCTCCTCGTGAGATGACAGCGCTACCCACTGTGCCACATCATGCAGAAAAAAGGATTTTCCCCTCCCAGGAAATGAGGCTGCCTTCCTGACTCGCCAAGTTTTAATGGCACGGCAGTAGAAAAGTCTTTAAAAAACTGCTTTGATAGTTGATCCAAACCGTGTCCAATCCTGTTCAGTCACTGCTGAGCTGACATTTCCAAACCTGCAGTTCATAAGGAAGTAAAAAAAAGAAAAACATCCACTTCAACATTACATTTTGTAGTTTGGAGACAGATATTATTAATTAAAAGCACAGGCTATAAAGAACCGCTCACGAAGGTCATAATTACAATTACCAAACCTCAAGCACCGTGAATTCCAATCAGTAAGCAAGTAAGCCAACACAAAATAAAAAAAATTAAAAATGTAACACTAACATTGGCCAAGGTTAGAGTTATAGTGCAGGGAAAATATACTATTTAGATAAAAGAGTGTGTACAGCTCGGTTCAGATCTGCTCCTGTGGCTGTTTGCTGGATTCATGGTTTGGTCCAATTCTTTTTGTTCCATTCCAGGGAAAATAGTGCAGAATTTAAGAATTTAACTTTAATTTAGTTCACACAAACACTCCATCCTGGCCCGGCCACGAGTCAAAAAGTTTTCCCACCCCAAACTTGTCGGAGGAAATGCGCCCGGAAAAAGTTTATATTTGTATTTCTCAAACAAATGTTTAGGTTAATGCCTGTCTGAGAAAAGTGTATAAAGTGTATGATGAGGGGTTTTACAGCCTTAAAACATATGTAATAATTGTAAAAAAAATAAAGCTGAAAACGTTGCAGCTTTTAGTGCACACACACACACACACACACACACACACGCGGAATTGGTCAAGATAATTTACTGCAGTTTAATGGAGCAACAAAATGAGGTGCAAGTAATGGGATTGTGAGTGTGTGTGTGTCTGTGTGTGTGTGTGTGTGTGTAAATGTGCTTAATTTAATAATAATAATAATAATAATAATAATACATTTTATTTATATAGCGCTTTTCTGAAAACTCAAAGACGCTTTACAGTGTACATAATATAAAAACAGTAAAGAAATTCAGAAAATACAAACAATAAAAAAGTGAACACGGATATAAAATCAATAAAATTCCAACAGTAAAATTATACATTAAAAGCAATGTCAGACAGATGGGTTTTATCTTTATCGTAAATAATCTTAATCTTATCTGTAAACAGGAAAAGGGGGATAATTAATCTGTCCAACTATGACTTTAAGTCCAGCACTGCAGGGAAATCACCATTATCCCCTTTCCCCTGGGAGATGTATTGACACGAGGGCCTGTAAATATTCTGTCCCATCCCAGTCTGGGAAAAACACCAAGCTTGAGTAAAAGTAAACGTTTTTTTATTTTTTAAATGCTATGATTTATGATCTAAAATGATTTCCCATTTCCTGCAGAGATGCACCCATAAAGCAACATGTCTGTTTCATTTGTGCCACCCAGTGTGGTGTGGCATTTCCCACTGACAGATCTGCTGTGAAGCCAGAGTACAAGTAAAGCTAAGAATAGCTGATGGGAAGCCAGAAGGAGCAGAGACAGACGTCGGTCCAAGGTCAGAGCAGGACAGTTAAACTTTCAGCATGGCATAGAGGATGCCTTTGATTGGACAGAGAATAAACAAACACACAAATACATGCATTCACATGTTTGTGTTGTCACTAACCAGAGGCTTAGTGTGTAGCTGTTAGAGATCAGTCAAGCTGCAATGCTAAGCTAAGCACGCTTTAAAGGATCACGGTAGGTGAAGCTCAAGAAGGAAAGCGTCTCTTAATGTCAAATATAAAGCCGGAGGATTTGCTGCCGGAGGAGGAAGGAGAAAGCAGAAGGAGCAGCTCAACTCCAGGCAACAGAGCACGAGGAGACCCTCCACTCCTCACTTCCTCTGTCACTGCTCATTCATCAAAGGCACGGCCTACAAGCCGGCATTGATCAGATTCAAGCAGCAGTTTATTTCAGGGCGAACGGGCCTCATTCTAGCTGCCTTTGACATTATCATAGCGCGAATGATAAAGAGCAAACAAGAAGAATCAACTGGACTTGTTGACGGTGTCTCAATCCTCGTCCTCTGTTCAGGGACGGTTTCTCCAGCTTGACATAAATGGCTTCTTCAACTCCTCTCTCAAACCACCTCTCTTTCCTGGCTAACACCTGGACATTACTGTCCTCAAAGGAGTGTCCTGTGTCTTTCAGGTGCAGGTGGACTGCTGAGTCTTGTCCTGAGGAGATGTCTCTCCTGTGTTGAACCAGACGCTTGTGGAGCGGTTGTTTGGTCTCCCCAATGTCCAAGTCACTGCACTGGACAGCAGACAAGACGTTGCTCTGTTTGTGCCAGGGTGGACCAGCGTCTGTCTCTGGGTGTTTTGTCTTTCGGGTGGACCGGCGTCTGTCTCCGGGTGTTTTGTCTTTCAGGTGGACCAGCGTCTGTCTCAGGGTGTTTTGTCTTTCGGGTGGACCAGCGTCTGTCTCTGGGTGTTTTGTCTTTCGGGTGGACCAGCGTCTGTCTCAGGGTGTTTGTGTCTGGGTGGACCAGCGTCTGTCTCTGGGTGTTTTGTCTTTCGGGTGGACCAGCATCTGTCTCAGGGTGTTTTGTCTTTCAGGTGGACCAGCATCTGTCTCTGGGTGTTTTGTCTTTCGGGTGGACCAGCGTCTGTCTCAGGGTGTTTGTGTCTGGGTGGACCAGCGTCTGTCTCAGGGTGTTTTGTCGTTCGGGTGGACCAGCGTCTGTCTCAGGGTGTTTTGTCTTTCGGGTGGAACAGTGTCTGTCTCCGGGTGTTTTGTCTTTCGGGTGGACCGGCATCTGTCTCAGGGTGTTTTGTCTTTCGGGTGGACCAGCGTCTGTCTCAGGGTGTTTGTGTCTGGGTGGACCAGCGTCTGTCTCAGGGTGTTTTGTCTTTCGGGTGGACCAGCGTCTGTCTCAGGGTGTTTTGTCTTTCGGGTGGACCAGCGTCTGTCTCAGGGTGTTTTGTCTTTCGGGTGGACCAGCGTCTGTCTCGGGGTGTTTTGTCTTTCGGGTGGAACAGCGTCTGTCTCCGGGTGTTTTGTCTTTCGGGTGGACCAGCGTCTGTCTCAGGGTGTTTTGTCTTTCGGGTGGACCAGCGTCTGTCTCTGGGTGTTTTGTCTTTTGGGTGGACCAGCGTCTGTCTCTGGGTGTTTTGTCTTTCGGGTGGACCGGCGTCTGTCTCAGGGTGTTTTGTCTTTCGGGTGGACCGGCATCTGTCTCAGGGTGTTTTGTCTTTCGGGTGGACCGGCATCTGTCTCTGGGTGTTTTGTCTTTCGGGTGGACCAGCGTCTGTCTCCGGGTGTTTTGTCTTTCGGGTGGACCGGCGTCTGTCTCAGGGTGTTTTGTCTTTCGGGTGGACCGGCATCTGTCTCAGGGTGTTTTGTCTTTCGGGTGGACCGGCATCTGTCTCTGGGTGTTTTGTCTTTCGGGTGGACCAGCGTCTGTCTCTGGGTGTTTTGTCTTTCGGGTGGACCGGCGTCTGTCTCTGGGTGTTTTGTCTTTCGGGTGGACCAGCATCTGTCTCAGGGTGTTTTGTCTTTCGGGTGGACCGGCTTCTGTCTCCGGGTGTTTTGTCTTTCGGGTGGACCAGCGTCTGTCTCTGGGTGTTTTGTCTTTTGGGTGGACCAGCGTCTGTCTCTGGGTGTTTTGTCTTTCGGGTGGACCGGCGTCTGTCTCAGGGTGTTTTGTCTTTCGGGTGGACCGGCATCTGTCTCAGGGTGTTTTGTCTTTCGGGTGGACCGGCATCTGTCTCTGGGTGTTTTGTCTTTCGGGTGGACCAGCGTCTGTCTCCGGGTGTTTTGTCTTTCGGGTGGACCAGCGTCTGTCTCTGGGTGTTTTGTCTTTTGGGTGGACCAGCGTCTGTCTCAGGGTGTTTTGTCTTTCGGGTGGACCAGCGTCTGTCTCAGGGTGTTTTGTCTTTCGGGTGGACCAGCGTCTGTCTCAGGGTGTTTTGTCTTTCGGGTGGACCGGCGTCTGTCTCAGGGTGTTTTGTCTTTCGGGTGGACCAGCAGCGATGTAGGGGACGATAACGGGTTTCCTTTTGTCTTCCCTCTCCTGATCCTGGCTGTTTTTGTTCATATATTTGCTGGTCTTGACAAATGACTGTACTTGTACTGTAACACATAATATTGTTTGAATGTACTTGTACTGCTCTATCATTCTATCTAATAAATGTATTCATCATCATCATCCATGTTGAGGTTTCCATCAATTTTCAGGTGTCCAGCACAGTCCAGAAAAGGTTGGACGTTGTCCTGATCATCTTCACAGTGAACTCGATGTTCTGATCCACCGTGTTGATGTGGTCTGTAAAGGACTCCACTTCCTGGGTCCTGATTTTTACCCAGGTGTCGTTGACGTACCTGGACCAATGGCTGGTGTCTCCCTGTAAAGGAGGGCAGGGCCTTGCTCTCCACCTCTTCCATATGCCCATTGGCTACTATCGGAGATACCGGTGAACCCGTGGCACAACACTGTTTCTGTCTGTGCATTTCAAAGAGTGGCGACTCATTTGGACTGAACTGCTCATCACTTCCTGCTCTTATTTTGTAGCGTCTTGCCTTTATGAATTTGACTCTGCGTTACCTCCTGCTTTTTTTTTTATACCTGTTTTCTGTGATCCAATCAGTCCCTTTCGTATGTATATTCTCGCTTCCTGTTTGGCTAGCCTTGCTCTCATTGCAGAATACCTCGTCTCCTTTGTATTAGTGATTGTTTCAGTTTCCTAACGTTCTACCCGAGTTGCTTTGTGATCATTTGATCCTTCAGTTTTATCTCTGGACCAGCTTGTCTTGTAGGATACTTTATCCGATAAAGTAATTGAAGGTAATTAGTAAATGTATGGACTTTTTTGGACTTTTTAAATGTGTATAATCTATGTCTTTCGCCATTTGTTTTATTAACCATTACAAATAGGGATGAGGTCCATTAAAAAGTCATTTTTAGTCATTAAAAGGAGTTATGGAATAAAATTATACTCATTTTTAAGCAAGTAATTAATCCAGTTTGTTTTAATGTATTTGACTCCTCTGGTGTTCTTGTTTTTTTTTAATATATCTTATGCATTCAATGAAATTTAATTCATGCAATTATTTATAATGATACAGCAACTAATTTTCCAAAGTGGGATCTGGGCCAGAAGTCTAAACAGAAATGTGTCGGGTTGGGCAGCCTTCGTGAAGGTTTGTTGTGCTGGCATTTAAATCCAGTTCGGAAAGAAAAAAACATTTGTGTTTCCTCTAGTTCAAAGTGACCTTTGTCACCGCGAGAAATTGGTGATGGCAGAAATACTGTCACAGTGCATTATGGGAATTGTGCGTTAAAGGATTTCTTGGGATTGGTGCAAATTACTTTCTCCATCAAATTAGTCATATTTTGTAGTACAGTATAGAATTTAAACTACGGTACATGAGAGTCAATGTATTATCATTTGAACATGATTTTATATCATTCAGCAGCGTAAGACAAACACTGTTTACTGAAGTACAGTATTAAGGTACTATTATGTTTCACAATTATTTGTTCTGCTATTTTAAGCATCTATTTGATTACAAAGGGAAATTGCATTTGTTATTATATTGTGACTGTGATTACTAAATTGTAAAATGTGATATTTCCATTCCCTTCATGTAACTTACAATTTCAGTTTTATTAATTGCTTATGATCAAACATGTGGATCTTTCATCTGGAATAAAACGCCTACACTGACTATAAACCTGTGAGAGAATCTAGAGAATCATCCACTTCAGTCAAAAATAAAGGAAGACTATTCTCCTTTCAGGTTTGTGATCAATGGAACATCTTTCATAGTTATGTTATTGTCATGCATTTAAATTCTCAAGTTCTCATGCTCAGTTTCAGTGCTGCTGTGTGTCCACTGGGTGGCAGCAAAGCTCTGTCATATGGTTTCCTTCCTGCACTGTCCCCATGAATACTAAAGCAACGGTGTTTAAACAGCAGCAGTGTTTTAAATAATAGTACCAGTCTTTGATAATTGACTGTAGTGTGGATATATATTATATATATCGATATATATAGTATACAGGATATAAGTACGCTTCAGAAAGGCCGTTCTCAGCTGGTTAGAAGAAGGAAGCTTTGCATTCTCAATATTTGTGAGCAAATAATAAAAGATTAAATGTTTATTTTGTGCATTTTACAGCCCCTGAGTTGGAGAAACAGGCCCTCAGAGATTTTCAATTAGAGTTTCATGTATAATTTAGAAAAATGGCTGCATTTAGCTGAATTTTCATTTTACCAGGAAGAAAATGTTGAAAAAAGGAATCTGACTGGCGACGAGAGGAATCGTGGGAGAAAAAGGAGGAGGCGTCACTATTATGTAATTCGATTCCTGTCCACCTGTTGCTAAGGATGGACGGCTGGCAACTTCCATGGAGCACGAGCTTGTGAGTAAAGTGCAAGCTGGCGTGGACTTCGCGATTGTGAGCTGAGGTCCTGCAGAATGTGCACAGTTGGTGCGGAGGAGGGTTTCCACCTCCGATTGTGCTGTTGTTGGAAAGGATGACAGCGACTCCAGGTCACTCCTGAGCGGCCTCTTTGTGCTTTCCATGTCTCGTCTGATCACCATCACCTCTCCATCAGTGTCATCCATAGTGCGCCCTAGATTTAGCCCAAGTTTCATTACCTTGGTGCAGAAAATACACCAGATGTCCAGACTATGAGGTTACCTCAAAAATGTTACTTTCTTCTTGTCCTGTTTGGTCATAGAACCGTGAGACGAGGCCCCGTTCAGCCGGTAACTGGTGTGCCTGAGGTGGACGGTAGGACCCGTCACAGGTGTGTGAGGCTCAAACATTTCACCTTCAAAGGAGATGATGATACAGCTGATAGTAAAAAATGCAAAGGTGATTGTAGAGGATGAAAGATTGAGACAAAAACTGTAATAAAGACCAAATCACATTTCTCCTAACTCTCCACTCTACAATTTGAAACCTTAATTCGTGCCATTGAAGCAGAGGGTAGTGCCGGTGCCTCACAGCAAGAAGGTTCTGGGTTCAATTCCTTTCTATGCAGAGTTGGTTCTCCTCGCTGCCTTAAACATATGTCGCTGTAAACTGTCTGTAGTTCTGTGAGCGTGACTCTTGTTTGTCTTTTGTGTCGCCCTACAGATCTCACGCCCTGGACTTCTTATAAGGAGCATGAAGATGAACGATCAAAGTACCGGCTACAAATGCACTTATCAATCATTAAGAGTTGAAAAATGTACAAAAAATGTAATAAAGTAACCCCTGGAATAACAGCAGAACAGAGAACGGCAAGTGTTTTGAAGGGGGGGGGGGGTCTGTTGATGAAATGGTGATGATGAGCTAATCCCCTTCCATACGTAGAGCGAGCTGGTGCCAAGAGGAAGGCTCAAAATCAAGCCGCCATCTGTCCGCCAGACGCAGTGTGAGAACAGAGAGCACGGAGGCGCGTCTCTTTTTACGCACGGCGAGGACACGCAGCTGCTGCACGGCCACGCTATGGCGGTTTCTGCACCGCGCGCAGCGGGCAGGAGTTTAGTTTAGAGCTTCTTAAGAGCGATGCAAGTTTTCATTCACCCGCAGAGCCGTCGCGCGTAAAGGACTAGATCAGTGCGCGCGTCAGGACGCGGCCAAACGGCAGAGCCTGTTCTCTCCCTCTCTCGGACTTTGGAGCTGAAGCTGCAGGATGGAAAACTTCACCGCGTCTCCGCAGACCAACGGCTCGCTGGGCGTCTGGACGGACTACAGCATCCGGTACAAAGTGATCAGCACTCTGCTGCTTTCTCTCATTTGCGCTTTGGGGATCGTCGGCAACGTCATGGTCATCTTGGTGGTGCTCACGACCAATCACATGAGGACTCCGACCAACTGCTACCTGGTGAGCCTGGCCGTGGCCGACCTGATGGTGCTGACGGCGGCCGGCGTGCCGTCCATCACCGACAGCCTGTTTGAGTCGTGGCTGTTCGGCCGCTCCGGCTGCCTCTGCATCACCTACCTCCAGTACCTCGGGATCAACGCGTCCTCCTGCTCCATCACAGCGTTCACCATAGAGCGCTACATCGCCATCTGCCATCCCATCAAAGCGCAGTTCCTGTGCACCCTGTCCCGAGCCAAGCGGATCATTGTGCTTGTTTGGGCGTCCACGTGTCTCTACTGCGTGATGTGGTTCTACCTGTCGGACATCCAGGAGCTGGCGTACGACCGCGTCACCGTCGTCACCTGCGGCTACAGGGTCTCCAGGAGGTTTTATTTGCCCATTTACTTTTTTGACTTTGGCGTCTTCTTCGTGGTGCCGCTGCTGCTCTCGGCGGTTCTTTACGGACTCATCGCCAGGATCCTCTTCCTCAGCCCGCTGCCCTCCGAGCGCAAAGACAAGAAGAAGAACGGACTCAACGACCACAGCATGAAAAACGCCCGTCACTCCAGCTCCACCGCCAAATCCCGCAGACAGGTGGGGGGGCGGGAGAGGCTGGCTTCACGCACGGCAGTCACTTCAACACATGTGGCTGCCTTAACGTGTGAAATGGTTCAAAGCAACCTCGTTTACGCACCGATATTTACCGATTCATCAAAAGAGTGGTGCTAAAATCAGAGTGCTGTAATGTCATAGGAATAGGGGCTACTTGTATTTGACTCGGCTCCACTGCGTTTCAGTAGGAACTGCTGCCCTCAAATCACCCAAGACTAAAAATATGAGATTATATATGTGAAGAATTATTACAGAAATAAACAGTTAACAGTTTTAAAAAGTGCAAATTAATTTGGAATTATGTCAAAATATGTTTGTTTAGCTGAATCTTTGGGGTCGCCTCTAGGAAGTGTGTGTTGGTGTCTGCAGAGACTGTGTGTGTGTGTGTGTGTGTGTGTGTGTGTGTGCGTGTGCATCTTCTTCCTGTTATCTTGCTGTGCTGAGCCACGGCCTTTGGGCCGCGGGCTTGCTGCCCCTCAGTAAAGTGAACAGGATGAGCAGTGATCAGTGGTGAATAGTCGTGATCAAGATGAGCAGTGATCAGTGGTGAATAGTCCTGAACATGATGAGCAGTGATCGGTGGTGAATAGTCGTGATCAGGATGATCAGCAATCAGTGGTGAATAGTCATGAACAAGGATGAGCAGCGATCAGTGGTGAATAGTCGTGAACATGTGAGCAGCGATCGATGGTGAATAGTCGTGATCAGGATGGGCAGCGATCAGTGGTGAATAGTCATGATCAGGATGAGCAGCGATCAGTGGTGAATAGTCATGAATAGGATGAGCAGTGATCGGTGGTGAATAGTCGTGAACAGGATGAGCAGCGATCGGTGGTGAATAGTCATGAACAAGGATGAGCAGCGATCAGTGGTGAATAGTCGTGAACATGTGAGCAGCGATCGATGGTGAATAGTCGTGATCAGGATGGGCAGCGATCAGTGGTGAATAGTCCTGAAGAGGATGGGCAGCGATCAGTGGTGAATAGTCGTGATCAGGATGAGCAGTGATCAGTGGTGAATAGTCGTGAACAGGATGATCAGTGATCAGTGGTAAATAGTCGTGATCAGGATGAGCAGCGATCGGTGGTGAATAGTCGTGATCAGGATGAGCAGCGATCGGTGGTGAATAGTCGTGAACAGGATGATCAGCGATCAGTGGTGAATAGTCGTGAACAGGATGAGCAGCGATCGGTGGTGAATAGTCGTGATCAGGATGAACAGCGATCGGTGGTGAATAGTCGTGATTAGGATGAGCAGTGATCGGTGGTGAATAGTCGTGATTAGGATGAGCAGCGATTGGTGGTGAATAGTCGTGATCAGGATGAGCAGTGATCGGTGGTGAATAGTCGTGATTAGGATGAGCAGCGATCGGTGGTGAATAGTTGTGATAAGGATGAGCAGCGATCGGTGGTGAATAGTCGTGAACATGTGAGCAGCGATCGATGGTGAATAGTCGTGATCAGGATGAACAGCGATCAGTGGTGAATAGTCGTGATCAGGATGAACAGCGATCAGTGGTGAATAGTCGTGAACAGGATGATCAGTGATCAGTGGTGAATAGTTGTGAACATGATGAGCAGCGATCAGTGGTGAATAGTCGTGAACAGGATGATCAGTGATCAGTGGTGAATAGTCGTGAACAGGATGATCAGTGATCAGTGGTAAATAGTCATGAATAGGATGAGCAGTGATCAGTGGTAAATAGTCGTGATCAGGATGAGCAGCGATCGGTGGTGAATAGTCGTGATCAGGATGAGCAGCGATCGGTGGTGAATAGTCGTGAACAGGATGATCAGTGATCAGTGGTGAATAGTCGTGAACAGGATGAGCAGCGATCGGTGGTGAATAGTCGTGACCAGGATGAGCAGCGATCAGTGGTGAATAGTCGTGATCAGGATGAGCAGCGATCGGTGGTGAATAGTCGTGACCAGGATGAGCAGCGATCAGTGGTGAATAGTCGTGATCAGGATGAGCAGCGATCGGTGGTGAATAGTCGTGATCAGGATGAGCAGTGATCGGTGGTGAATAGTCGCGAACAGGATGAACAGTGATCGGTGGTGAAGGGTCGTGAACAGGATGAGCAGCGATCGGTGGTGAATAGAGCTCCAGGTGTGTTTGTCATCCTTGCGTTTTATTAATCCATTGATGAGGCTCTTTCCTTTTGTTCTCAGAAGAATTAGACAAAAACTCATGAGCAGATTTTCTTTTTTTTTAAATGATGGAAGGAAAACCGAGGAGCGAACTAATTCGGTTTTAGAGCAGATCCAGATTTTCTTTGAAATCTTTGGATACAGATATTATTTTTGAAATACAAATTGAGCGTAATGTAAAAATAAAGATATAATGGACACATCGGGGTCAGAGCAAGTCTAGAATGGTTCAGCCTTCTCAGATGGCCTCTTTTTCTGTTCCTCCAACAAAAGTGTTGTTAGACATAATTAGATGAACCGCGAGATGAAACAAAGTCAATTGTATTGATGGTTTGGCCGCCTCTTCCTCTTCTTGGAGACATAACGCTGCATCACGTTTTTTATATATCGCCCCCTACAGGTGACTAAGATGCTGGCTGTTGTGGTGGTCCTGTTCGCCACACTCTGGATGCCGTACCGCACGCTGGTGTTGGTTAACTCCTGCCTGGAGGAGGCCTACCTGGACAGCTGGTTCCTGCTTTTCTGCCGCCTCTGCATCTACCTCAACAGCGCCATCAACCCTGTCATCTACAACGCCATGTCACAGAAGTTCCGCGCTGCTTTCCGCAAGATCTGCCACTGCGGTAGGCAATGCTCCGATAAGCCCGCCGCCTACAGCGTGGCCCTGACTTACAGCGCCGTCAAGGACACGTCAATGGCCGAGACCACCGATCACTTCGCCACAGAGCTGGAGGAGCTGACGGCCACCGATGAGCTGCTGTCGGAGCAGAAGACGGGCATTCCAGATTCCTGTGTGTGTGGGAAGGTGAATGTCAGAGACGCCTGAGGCTCGGAGTCAACGGAGGGTAAAGTGAGAAACCGGGACGAGTGGAGTCTGTAGGGTGGGAATATTGTTTCTTCTGTAGTTTGAGATTTAAACGCAGATTAAAGCCACTTTGGCCAGAATAATACTGGACCTTTACCAGTAACAAACACTGACACCGGTGATGCTAACAGATCTGGTTTGGAGGGGGTGGAGTGTCTCCAAAGAGAACATCAAATGTCTAACGGGTCGCTCTCCTCAGCTTCAGTCAGAATCCGGGGTTAAAGGTCAAATACAATTGTTGAGATCAAACCTTTGGCCTTCGCAGTATCCCAGCCGATGCTTTCAGTGGCCAATCAGAAAAGAAAGGCAAGCTATAAAGAGTCCATTTAGAGTTCACCATTAAAGGGTGAGTCACTCCCGAACCTCCTTGGACGAAACAGACCCTATTTTTTATTTTATTTTTTTACTGTGTAGGACTCGCATGTGCCACAAAGCAGAGTATGAAAGCCAGGAAACAGTGTGTTCTGCCCTGAGGTGAAGCCATTCGAAACTCTTTTGATGGCTATGATTCATTTTTTCCAGTGTGAATAACAGACGCGGAAGGAAAAATGAACTTTCTTCTGCAGCTTGGCAAAGGTTCCAGGCATTATTTATTGTTTGCTTATATTTGTAGGCAGCCATTTTTAAGAACCATGTCTTGGTTGCCAAATTGCTCATTTGCTTGCTGCCCACTCCGACGTAACATATTTTTGGCTCTTTAAAAGGAATATTCTTGAGAAATTTGGTACAATCGTACCAATAACCAGCCAACGTATTGGCATTCAGTAATGACGTTTCTACACAAAGAACTGAGTTCTTCAAAGCAGAGCTCTGCTATCTGAAAACAGATTACATCTCTTAAACTATTATGTGTTTTTGATAAACAAGACAAAACAATTAAATGAAATAGTCTTGAAATTTCAGCCAAGAAGAGCGACACATAGCAAGGTTATGCCTGTAGTGCATTTATCATATCACACCCAGTGACTCGCACCTCTCTGTACCTGATGGTACTGGACTCCTTCTATTTACATCATTAAAGCAGCTTCATCAGTCTCAGCAGAGTCATCAGCCACGGTCGCCAGCATCTGGACTGAATGGAGGATGGACAGATGCCCTTTGATCATCCATTCGTAACCTACGGACAAAGTAGTGGAACCGATTCGCCTAATTTGCATGTTTTTGGTGGTGGGTGGCTAACCAGCAGCTGCTTTCCTCATCTTTTTGTTTTGTTTTGTGCAAGCTGTGCTGTGATTGGATTGATACTGATACACCGACTGGCTTGTGATTTCTGAATTATAAAACCAAACGCAGCGGCAGATAAAACTTCAATAGGATGTTCACTCTCGTACGCGGAGAGTCTGTCTCTGACGGCTGTTTCACCAGCCTTCAGTTTCCGTGGTTTCATGTCTTCTTGTTTGTTCCCTGTGTATTTAAAGCGCTTGTTATTTATTGAATCTTTTTTTTCTGAATAATATAGTAATATTTTTAAGACGTCTGTTTTTGTCATAGTTCGTTACGACGTTCTAAATGTTGTGCAGGGATTTGCTAATTTGAAGTTGTTGCTTTCTGCATTAATGTGATCGTGTAAGAATGTTGAATGATGGTGATCCATAAAAAGCTAATTCAGTATATTTCGTTTATTATAACGTTCTGTTGCAAATAAAATTGTTTCTGGAATTATAATTTTTTACCATTTTGCTTTGAATTTTCTTTCATCGTGTTAAATGTTTTCTAAACGTTTTTTTCCCCCCGATAAAAGAATAACTTCTTTGGCTTCTTTGATATAATTCACTGTTCATAACATCTCGCCATCAGCCTGTCCGGATCCACTCAGTGCTTCGGCCTCGGTTCCAGTTCGTTACCAGTGGAAACAATAAGACACATAAAGGACAAGTCCCCCCAGGAGCTGGTGGGCGGGAACACGTCTCTATTTTATTGATCATGTTGAATTAAAAAAAATACGCTTTCAGCCATTGTGCTTCTGTTTACACTGTTAGAATGGGACAGAGTAGTTTACAAACAACAGACTTGATCTTATTATAATATATATTATATTCTAAAATACACACATTTGCATCTCTAAGATACAAATTGTAATTTTAAATATTGTGCAGGGTTTGATTATTGAATATATTCATTGTGTCCCTCAGCCCAGCAGTGATTTGTTTTCTTGATTTTTATAATCAATCGTTTCGTGTCTTAAACTGTGGACCTCACCTCGCCCTTTCTTCAGGACGCCTCACAATCTGTTTTTGGAGCATTTGACGAAGTTTATTACTGAAGCTGATGAGATAAAACGTTAGATGTATTTTCTTTGAGCCGTTTCCAAACGGCAGGATCATCGCGCTTGTCTGTGACGGTTTCCACGGCGCCCTGCTTTAAGGCATCGGAGTCGTAGTGTTTTAATAATGGCAGCTACTTTGTCCTCACGATTTAACAGAATGTAAATGTGCCGTTGCATTAATATGTAATTATGTCACCCCTCCCTCCACATCCGTCTCCTTAGAGTACAGAAATAATGAGAGAGAGTGAAAACATAAACCATAGCTCTCTCTTCCCCCGACGTGGGCTCATCTTGCTGTCGGCTTACTCTGCATGTAGACGACACGACTTCGGAAAAGACATGCCTGATCGTAGTTCACACTGAAAGTCACAATCATATTTGGGTGGCTGTGCAGCCAGTTTTAGGCTTTATAGATCAACCTGATCAGCCCAGAAACGGAGTTGAATATAATCACAGAGACAATTGAACAAAACGAAAACAAAGGCTGACAATCTAAAGGCGCTATGAAAATACTAGCATGAAAAAGAACAAATCGAGTTTGTGGAGGAATTTCTAGTATTTGATCAATAGCCTTAGAACGCTTGCCGTTTCTCTGCGTCTCCAACCTAAAGAGCATCTGGAGCTGAGCTGTTGTGCATCAGCAATATCGCTCAATGATCCCCGAGCACTCTCAACGCCAGCTGGAACGCAACGCGCTTTGTGGGAGTTGTGTTATCGATCCACACTCTGAGTGGGCAGGATGATAGATGACAGTGGACGAATCCAACGGGTTAAGGTATACAGGTATTCAAAATAAACCCTAGTTCATTTAAACAGACTTAGCCATCGTCGTCCGGCTTGTCTTCAATACAGTTAACACCTGAAATCAAATATTCACACCGACGGCCAACGTGCGCTGGCCAAGTCGCCTAAGCGGCATGTTTTTGGAGGCGGGAGGAAGCCAGAGAACCTGAAGAGAACCTGGAGAGAACCCACGCAGACACGGAGAGAACACTACAAACTCGGCACGGAAAGGAATCAAACCAAGAAGCGTCCATTCAACGCAGACTCATGGCGACGCATCAGGATCAACAGATTCACGTAAGAAATACAAATGTCTGGAACATCATTGGGCGCCGCTTCAAGTCGATTTGCTGATACTTTTGTGGAGAAGTAAAGTCTGTAATCTTGTACTCGTCATAATACTCAAGAGACTTGACCGTCGGCAATGTTTTACGAAATCCAACCAATCGGCTGCCTGCTGAGCTGCGAACCGTCCAACAGACCATCAGGATGCATCAAACCACCAACAGGGTCGGGTCAATAACTCCTGCCAGCGCCACTAAAGCTCACCGGTCAGTATGCAGTAAAACCTCAAGTTTATTGATCTGACATTTTATGGGGTTGTGTTGTGTGAATTTATTTGCCCGGAGCAAAGACTTCCCGCCAACGACTTGAGCGGCAACCTCACAGTAACAGCAGATTGATTCATTATGTTAGCATTAGCATTCTCATCACCAAACCCCCCCCTCAAAAATATTCTCATATTCTGGTGAATATTTTGTGGATACAAAGATCTTTAAGGGGCACAGAAACGGAGATAGTCATCACGACTCTCTCCGGATCAAGCCCCCCCCCCCTTTTTTTTGGCCACCTACGTTCTACATATTATGTGTCTTTTTAATTTATTGTTATTTTGCATCTGTGGAGTAATTTAGTATTTGTTTTATTGGTATTGTTAAATGCGATGATTTATGTACGAAGGACTTTCAGTGGAAACAAGACCGCAAGGGCTTTTTAGAAATGCTCCTCTTAGACAGGATGTTTGACTGTACTTGTACTGTAATACATGCTACTGTGTGACTGTACTTGTACCCTAACATTCTATCTAGTAAATATATTCATCATCATCATCATAAGCAAAAGTAGTAAACGGAAGTCAAACTCAAAATAAAGGGAATAAACATGATGCCAGACGGCCGTGGCTCCGAAGCTGACAAACAGATTAGAGCAGAAATGCAGAATCAATAATCCATTAATAACTTCGAAGTCCAAAAAACACGCTAAAGAAAATTAATAAACATCAATGAGATGCTACGTGATGGCTAGCAGAAAGTCAGAGACTTAAATCAGGCCAATCACATTAGCGCCGCTCTGACGACGAAATATTAATTTTGCTTAATCACAAACCAAAACAGACAAAGTTACAAAGTAAGGACTGAAGAAAGAGAGATCAAGAACAAACAGGTCACGAGGAGGAGAGAACGAGCAGAGAGGAATATTCAGAGAAATATATAGACAGATGCTAAGAGTTAGAGAGAAGGAAGTGCAAGGCCGTGAAATAAAACGTGCGACTTTAATGTCGTCATGACATGAGTTGATTTTTTAAACTGATGTTTGGAGTTATCAATGTTATAATGTAATATTTTTTCCTGACCTCACCCTGGATCCGATCCGGATGAAATTCGGTGGCGCGATAGAGACCCCCCCCCCCCTACATGACTGTGTTAAATTCCATAAACATCGGTCAATAATCAACAGATATTGAGGAGAAAAGTTTGACGCTCCATTGACCGCAATGGTAACAAAAACTTAACTGATCTGGAATCCAGATTGTCTTCCGGATCATCACCAAAATGGAATAATGGTAACATTCCCAACATTTCCTGAAAATTCCAAGATCCATCAGTAACATTTTGAGTTATCCTGCTAACAGACAACCGACGCTGGTGATTACATAAGCCCCGCCTCGGCGGAGGTCATGAACTCACCGCAGGCCAAAGTGGGGGTTTTAGGAAGCCTGTTCATTTCTTATATAGAAATCATCCTAGAAAAGATAAAAATGTCGGTAAATCATTCAAAAGGAAATCGGTTTGTTTTGCAAGACGTTTCTACTTTACATGCGGTCTTCACGTTCGACGCCTGTGGGGAGGCGGCTTCGCAGGAATGGCATCATTAACCTCTAATTACATTCATTCCGTCCGCCGATCCCTCCAGGAGCGCCGCTGTTTTTACCGAGGAACAAACCCTGAACTCAGGAACGATCTGTTTACATGAACCTCCTGCTGCAGAGATCTTTACGCTTGCTAGACTTAAATATCAAATCCTGAAACGGGTAGAGTTTCATTATATTATGTAGATTCATTGTATTTTTTAACTGACAGATGACATGACAACACTATTCTATACTGGTACTGGCCTTCATAGAAATGTACACTAAGTTCTGACCGTGGATCTGAAAATGAAACACCCACCCCGCTGATCCATTGATCCCTGCTCAGCAGCTGAACATGAAGCCATCTTGGTTTCCAGCTGTGTTTAACACTTTGCTGGATTTGGCTGCTCTCTGTAGGGCAGGATTAAAAGACAAGGCTATCCTCGTCTTCCTCCATTACCGGTGTCAGGACTTCACTGTCATGTCAGCATCATCTTTTCAGTGACTTAGTAATATCTAACCTGAGTGACAGAAACACTTCCTGGAGTCTATCAGGGACGCAACAATCAAACCTTCCGTAACTCCAACCTATGAAAAAACTTCCATCCATCCATGTCGCGGTTCCCGGGGGTTGCTGGAGCCTATCCCAGCTTGCTATGGGCGAGAGGCAGGGTACACCTCAGACACGTCGCCAGCGCATCGTGATGAAACCGTCGTCTTCGTATCCTCTGGACTTTGTTGTAAGAGACGGACACGATTTCTGCTGTTAAAAGGCAGTTTTTCCTCGCCACTGTCACCAAGTGCGAACTCATGGTGGGGCTGTTGGATTTCTATATAAAGAGGTTCTGTTGTTGTTGCCGTTTGTCCGTTTGTTAGCAGGATTACGGGAAAACTGCTGGATGGTTCTTGATGAAAACAAACCTGAAGACGGGTCTTGGTCTAACTATTTATGGATTCAAAAATCAGTTACAAACATAAATAGTCTAGAACCTTCTGATGACGATCCAGATCACCATGTGGATCCAGGAAGTTTTGGTGCTTCGGCGGAGGTTTGGACTCTCCAGGTGCTTTTCTAGTTAAGTCAGTCTAGACTTGTCTGTATTTATAAATAGTAATTATACTTTTTATGTTCATTTTCTTGAAGGTGAGACAATCAGCAATCGTCTCGTCTTCAGCCGCCTACGGTTTTACGTTGGAGTCTGCGCCACCGTATCACACAAACAAGTCACGGTAAAGGTTTACTGTGAACATAACCTGAATCCTAAACAGAATTATTAGACGCAACTTTTCTTCTACATTTTGGTTTGGTGTTTCATCAGGAGTCAGCATTGCTAATATCAGCTCAGGCGCGGTGCTGTTCTGCCTGAAACCGTGTTGGTAGCTGGTGCTACATGCTTACACATAAACACTGGGTGTAGAACTCCGGCACCAGAAGCTAAGGGTTCCATTCTCCACACATTCCAACCCTTTACAGAAAATAAACACAATCATTTCAACCTCGGTTTGTTTCCCAATCTGATATTGACTGAATGAAATGAATGCTCGCTGCTGATGGCTTCATCCACCTCTGCACACAAGCAGCGAGGATCAGACGAGGACGCTGCTGAAGCGCGAGCTGCAAATTCCTCTCCTCTCGGGAAACCTGATTTTAATTTAGAGCCGGATCAGATTCTTGACCCCGCAGCCGATGGAGTCGGGAGGATTGATGAGATGTTCCCGTCGCTCTGGTAAACGAATCTGACTTTTAAAGATGTGTTTAACGGAACGCAGGGACATGGAGGTCCGAGTCCTTCAGGATGCGAGCAGTAACTCTGATCCTCCGTGGCCAGGTGACGAGACGGCATGTTTGTTTTTCCTCTCTTTTTATCAGAAGAAAGCCAGAACCATTCCTCAGAGACATTAGCGGGTCCGACAGGCTGATGCCAAGTAATCCTTGGATGCCGGCAAACCTAATAAGAACAAGTGGCACCGTCTGATCCAAGGGCACAACAATAATGAAATAAAACAGAGTCAAAGCGCGGCACATGCTGTCAACCCGAAATCGCACCGTATATCAACCGCTGCCATGCAACAGAATATTTCCCTTCTTTCATCTTTTGAGTCTGAAGTAAAGCTTTTACAAATTATCCACCTGACTTGATGCATTTTTCTCAACACATCCCTTAAAACCAATGAGATTCTTCATGGAGACAAAATTCCATTTGGAATTTATCCTAGTTGTCATCGTCCCACTCCAAACGCACATTCGGCACAATGTTGGCTACAAGCCACACCCTAAATGAGGAGGAGGAGGAGGAGGAAGAAGAGAAAAGGGTTTTTCATCTTCTAACTTTTGTCTACAAATGTCAGAACCGGAGCCTTAAAAGAATCTCCCCTCATTCATCTCATGGTAAATAATGAAAAGAAACCGAGACAGGTCGATTCTTTATTCGATTATCCTGTTTGTCTTTTAGAACATGGCTTCTAGAAAGTGAAGCGTGAATGTGTGAATAAAAGTGTTTTTATTTCCGGCTTGATCAGACAAGCATCTTCAGTTTGGAATGATCGTCCGCTGGGAAATCTGATCACACAACAAATCTAATCATTATTGACCTTTAGTACAAAGAGGTTACTGGAGGTCAGGATGTACAGTCTCTCATTGGTTGCTCGAAAACCCAGGATTGGCTTATCAGTGTCCAGGCTGGCAACCTGTTGCTTGGCAACCTGCCCTATCTGGCGACCCTGCTTCCTGTTGAAGAGGACGGTTTCCACTGGCGACGGCTGCCGGTAGACGAACGACCGGCGGAGACACTCGCACAGGGAGGCGTAGGAGAAGTTTGGAGCGCAGGTTGCAAACTTTTTGTCCCGTTTGGATGCCTGGACGTAGCCTAGAAATCAGGACAAAGACGTGAGGACAGTCCAGACGTAGCTGTCCCCCGGGACAGACATAGTGTCCAAAAGGAGAGCTTAGTGGCTAGAAGGTCAGGACAACGTCATACATATATCCGAGGATCATCTGGTAAACAGGAAACTTCTCTCAGTTTTCTGTTTGTCAACGATATGCAAAGGAAAATGTACAATTTAAAGTTCAGTTGAAACGAACACATTTGCCTTTGTTAAACAATACGTGCAACAAAAACACGAGCATTTAAAGATTTGTGTTTTTCTATCCAGATAGAATCACAAAATAAAACGATTTGTTGTTCTGCGAGCTCGAGCAAAATCATTTCACCGCACCGATCAATGTTTCAGCGGCTCAGAGCAGGGATGAGTATTTCACTCCAGAGCCGTGTTCCTGGAAGCCACGGCACAAAAACAGAACTTTATTCAATGATTCCGCTCAAACCTGATGAAATGTTATGGAAAAAGAATGTTTTGGGTTGGGGCTAGCTGTCCTTCAGCTGCCCCACCCAAACAGGGACCTGGTCACTGATGGACAGGTTTTGCCTGTTGCTATAGTAACTACTAAATGAACCAGGCTCCTTATGTACCGATGCATTGTTATACTATCGGATGGCATGAACTCTCATCCACAATTAGCTGATGGAGAGAAAGAATCTATCAATATGACACATTTGCTCCTAAAAACGCAAAGCAGTGGCTTCATTGCCATGGCAACACCTGAGCCTTTATTTTTCTCTCCATCTCCTATCAAGGGTCTCCAAACACACAGTTGTTTGTTTGTTGTTTTATGATTCCATCTCTCTCAGAAATATATTAGAGGTACACTGTGAAATTCAGACTCTTATTTCCCAGAGCCGAATATGTCCTCAGTAGAATATGTTGAGTATTCCTATGAGGGAACATCCACATTCATGCATTTGAACATGCATCTTTGGGACTCACTGAGATCATTTTGGTAAATATCAGGAGATCCGATCTGTGTTCTCAAAAAGACACAGAGAGGTGAGACAAACGAGCAGATAAATGCAATCGAGACCGACGCGGGCTGATGTTTGACTCTTTGATTTGAGAGTTTGGAGTTAAATCAACACATCTCAAGAGGCACAAAATGAGCCAGTAATCAGTCGACAAGTTTGTCTCCAGATGTCTCTGACTGGTTTATATGCAGCGGAGAAGACAGATCTGCTAATCCTCGTCGTGTACGGCAGCAAACTCCCTCCCGTCATTAACTGCAGCCATTTAAAACGTGCCGCCATCGATCCTCTACGACGGGAGAGGCCGAGCATGGCGGCAGCTCGTCAGCGAACAAAGCTAGCGTCTGTCAGGATGAAGAATTCAACTCCAGTTTCATCGTGGATGGAAACGAAGGTTCTTCAGCGTCCACCGTGAAAACCACAAAGGAGACGCGTGAACACGCCACTGGTCTGGGGGGACGTTTTGGCCACTGGGAGACACCGTAGCGAGTTCACGTCCTCAGATTGTCCATTTGGAAGCACAACAGTGCAGCCCCATTCTATATTTGATTTTCTTTTAACCAAATATCAAACTAAATGTATTCCCAGGTTTCCCTGTTGCAAACCCTCGTCTCTAAATCACAGATTGATTGAGATCTAGTTGGGCCCCAAAAAGCAGCACGAAGGCCGCCGCTTGTGGCCGGATCTCTTACCCAGGGCGTTGAATGTGGCGATGTGCTCCCACACGTTGCTGGGATGGTCGGGACGAGGCTGCCACACCAGAGCGTCCACGTCGTGTCTGAGGCAGAGGCACGGCATATCACACGGGTTCACGTCCACGGTGAACAGGTACTGATTGCTGCCCAGGTTCACCTGGGGAGACGGAGCAGAGTGAACATCTCAGTCGTCATATGTTGGGCAGGTTGGGGATCTGTGACGGACACTTAGCTCCTCGAGCATAAAAGCCGAGTCTTCTGCAGTACTTTAATGTCTACGGTGTGTCAGTCTCGGGGGGGGGGGATGTTGCAGTGACTGCTGGAGTCCAAACACATCCTGAAAACCCGACTGCCAGCACGTCTAAGATGCTGTCAACACGCGCCGACAGGCACTGACAACTCAGCATAAAGCTGGCAGCTGATGGTTCACGCCATGACGAGCCTTTAAGGACGCTGCAAAAGTTACATAAATTAGAGCACTTGTGTATATAAAAATACGTTTTTTATTTTTTGGGGACAAATTTGTCAGAAGGTTCCATTAAGACCTTGTCTTCCAATAATTAGGTCTTGATGACTACTTCATGGTGCGGGCTTTAAAGGGTTAAAAGTGTTACTGCAGTTAAACCAAAGTGACTCCTCCTCCACTCAGAGCTCTTTGGATGAACGCTGCCGTGGGATGTACTGGTGGATCGGACCAGAGGAACGCTGGCTCTCGTCTTCATCCCTTCTTCTCCCGGGATTCTTGAACTTATAGCTCAGTGCATTTCCTTCGTCTGCTGTTTCCGCTGCCGCTGACTTACAATAAATACGTCAGCTGATCTGTGAACCAACATGAAACCGACCTCAGCAACAGGCTTCAAGGAGAACGCGAGACCAGACGGTGAGAAGTGCAGCAGTGTCCTTCATAAAGGGGACCATCCCTCCTTCTCAGAAAGGGTACAACGGTGGTGGTGAACCGACTCATCAGTCCATTGACGAGCAAAACAATTATTTTGTTTTTGTTTATTAAAAAAAGGATCCGATTCTGGTTTGCTCCAGAGCAGCGACAGCACAGAAGTGGAACGTCTGAATGCTCCTGCTTCTCATCGGGATTCTGAATGTTTGTCCTCTCGGACCTTATCTGCAAAATCACAGACGCACACATGCACACACACACACACACACACACACACACACACACACACACACACACTCACACACACAGAATCTCCTTGACAGAGAAAAACTAGCTTCTTTCAGAAAATCTCGTTCGACCCGACGTCTCTGATGCCAGAGGCGTGGTAATATCCTGCGCTGTGACTGATGCTGGGTGGGAGTGGGAGTGGGAGTGGGCCCGGACCTTAACTGGGCTGTTTTCTCATCGTCTGAAACAGATATCGTCAGAAAACTCATCTCAGTTTTATTACAAATCAGGCGGCCAACACTAAAACGGCTGGATCCCCGAACGCAGCAGGAAGATTCTCTCCAGCATTATTCTTTTGTACTTTAGTTTCCCGTGTCAGACCTCCTTCAGTGCTTCATGCCCTGATATTATTTAATCATCTTACAGAACGTTTTCCTACAGTCCGCTGATTAATTAAAACCTTAAAAAGTTGATAAATGTAATATATCAATGAAGCCATGTATGTTATTTCCTCCGCCGAGGAGGTTATGGTTTCAAACCCGATCTGTTCACATCAGTGACGCGGACGTCGACTCAAACACAAGACATGGGAGAAGATATCAGCTGGATATGTTCTTACATACAGTAATACCGTGACAATACCGTGTGAATGCAGTGAGCGAGTGAATGTCGGTGCTGGTCAGGAGGGCCGATGGCGCAAATTGGCAGCCTCCTCCTGTCAGTCTGCCCCAGGGCAGCTGTGTCTGCCCCGGGGCAGCTGTATCTGCCCCGGGGCAGCTGTATCTGCCCCGGGGCAGCTGTGGCTACAACAGTAGCTTCACCACCACCAAGTATGGAGTGAATAAATAATGCACGATGTAAAGCGTCTTTGGGTGTCCAGAAAAGCTACATAAGACCAACGCATTATTATTATTAATAAATCAACGCTAATAACAATGGAATAGTTTTTTCGATTTGCTATATAAACACACACAATGATATAATAAATAGTATACAGTATTATTGTATTATAAAATGTGGTTTTATCGTGAGATTAACTTCGAGACAGACAATAGCGCTAACAGCGGTGCGCAGCGTGTGGGAGGAGGAGTTTAACGGTACAGAGACACTTTATTCCATAATTATACCTTACATGTACTCTTACATAAAGTACATAATAGTTGTGCCTTTGGAAGGCTTCGTGTTCTTGACAGCGCCCTTCTGTTTGAGGATTGGACATGTCGTCGATGTTCTCTGCTCGTACCGGCGTGTCCAATCACTGACGCGGACGCCACGGTCACGGTGATCAATAACTTCATGCTTCATCTCCATCATCATCATCATCATCATCATCATCGTCGTGCGTCTTTCCTTGTCACTCCCATCCTTACCACTCGCTTTCTATTGACCCATCACTTACAAGGAACCCTAACCCAAACTCACGTCAATAGTGGGAACAACACGGGAGACGAGTACGGAAGGTGGTGGAGACCTGAGCTGCTTCGGAGCGCTGGCAACGAAGCGGCAACATCTGGAAGTTGCCCGCGTCTCGGAACACTCGTATGTCGAGGTATTACTGTGCACGAAACTAAGAGACGGTGAGGTTCAACCGTGATATTGAAAACAGAATGTTGATAAAAATCTTCCTGGCCAGGGTTTTATGTCAGCTCTTTATTTAACTCCACACGCAGAGGAAAACCGTGACGCGTGTCAGGACACTCTGTGCTGCGATACTCTGACGATTGTCGTGCTCAGCAGGAAGTACAACCGGACTCTGTACGGCCGTCAGGATTAATCAGTCCGTCTGAAAAGGCTTTTTATGACGCCGGTTTCTTCTCTTCTAAGGGTTGATAAGATTTTCTCCATGAAGTGAGAGGCTGGCGTTATGCTGTGCGTCTGTAAACAGAAGGCCGCTGCCCGTCATCACAGACCGAAATGTCAGCTCTCCGTCGTCATCATCATCATCATCATCACCTTCCTGCTGCCACTCTCCCGCCTTCAGACGGCGAGTATTTAGATTCGTTCCAGCCGAGACGCTGGACTCAAACGCACCCAAGCGTTTTGTTTGACTGTAACAACAGTCAGACAGGATGCCCTTCACCACCGCTCAGCCCAGTATCTGATCAGTCACTCGCCATGCGCTCCACATAACACGTATTAGTGCCACAGCTTCATTCATGAAGGGACAAACTGGATTATATCATCGTTTATTTCACGTGAGGAGTCAGGAAATCCTCCCGGCTGTGCTGACTGGCTGGTTGTTGGTTATCACAGGCAACAAGCAGCTTCACATCGTGTTTCTAACATCAACAGCAGCCGGTTTCTAAAACAGCAACAAATATTTGTCGTGGCTCAAACTGACCGTCAGCTACTCTCACCTTCAGCACCAAGAAGGAAACAAAGAGGAGACTTGTGTCTTTGAGCTTTTGGACAGAAGCTGGACAGCCCCCCCCCCCCGTCTATGAGGCGCAGCTTCTGCTGAGCTAAATGCTAACATGTACTTACCAAGGACAGTAACATCCAAAAACATCGAACCAGTTCCACGTAAAGGTTGGTGTAGAAATGTTCAACTATCCAAACGCCTATAATGAAAATATGTGTGAAGTTTGGTGAAGCTAATGTGGCTAACATCGAAAACAGCTACCAGAAGCGGAGCTTGAAGGACTCGCTGCGGGACGGAGACCTGCGTAGAAATGGTTTGATAGCGAGTTCCGTCAGTCGGCTGAGGAACCCAACATTTCCAAGCCGAGGCGACGCCCGGCCAGAAAGAACAGGAACATTTACAACACAGTCTGCTGTAAATCATCTTCAGGACAGAGGTCAATCCGAGTCCTTCCAGTGTGAAAGCAAGACAGACATGGACACGACTCAGACTCCCTCTGCGAGACAAGTGTAAAAACCACTCGTCCCTCTTTTCTTCTGGGATTCAAGCAAAAGAGAAGCGCATCTGCAAACGTCCCAAACTGAAAGGAAGCCACACGATCAAGCTGAAAGATTTCACAGAGACGTCTACCGACGTCCTCGCGGGCTGGCAAAGAGACCGAAGCAACAAGGCGGACACAATGGGGAGGAATAAAAGGCAAGGCTTCCTGGATGACAAACGGACAAACACAACTGTCTCCACTCACACGAGGAGCCCGCCTTCTACAGGACGACGGTCCAGATCGGATTAGAACCCGGCGGCTCTGCTTGCATAGTAAACGGAGGAGAGGCATTAAAGGGCCCACATTCCAGCCTCGACACAAACCTGATGTCCAACACTCATCATCAGCCTTTCATCACACAATGAAGGGTTTATTTCTGACTGCGCCGGGTTTTTCATGATGGGGGGGGTATTCTTCACCAAAGCAAATGAAAACCAAAAGAGGAGCAGAGGTGGACGAACACTAATGCAGGCAAATGAATAGAGCTGAGAGAAACATGCACTTATTCTCTTTAACAAAATAAAACTGTTACCATTACATCACAGAAAACATTTCAGGCTGACTGTAACTCCGTCTTTACGTTTGAAAGCAGACGCGGCCTTTTCTCAATAGGAATACCAGAGACCATTATTTTAGCTCTCATCCATGCGCTTCTCATAAACCCGGGAACATCTGATGTGCGTTTGTCGTCTCTCACACTTCACGCCAAGGGAAGGACAATCATGGCCGCTTCGGTTCTGTCCTCGTATCCCTCCCACAGGAGGGAAACACAACAGACACAAAAACCCACTGCTGGAAAATACAAGAAATGACCCTGAGGATTCTGGGTGGCTGACCTTTGCCTGCTCCGTTAAAACCTCCTTCATAGCAAATCTCCTGAAGGTTCCTGCGGTAGAAACAAACGACGTGCCTCTTCCTCACCTCACACGGTGAGACAAGACTCACAACCAACTGTCATCTGAGGATCGACGACATAAAGGGTCATTACGTGAATCTGGGCCTGGCAAAATTTGACCACTTCTAAAAAAAAAAAAAGAAAAGAAATGGACCTTAAATATCCATCCATCAGGGTCACATTTGTAGTTTTTAATTCAACATATGAACACATTTAATTAAAAGCCATCAAACCGTGGATGAATTCTGAAAACCTTTAGCGCCATAATCTGGCAAAGTTTGATCCAATTCAATGATGTGGTTTATGACGAAATGTGAAATTGTGTCTTTCCCGGTGGCGTGGTGGTGACCATGGCAACCTTTAACCAAACAGCTGCCAATGAGCCACATATGCTAGACATAGACTCGAAGCACTATTTAAAACATTAAAGTGACACCGCTCAGACCTTTTTGCATAGGAGGACAAAACTTTGTGCGTCTGACAGACAGCTAAGCAGATAAAAAAAAAAAACATCTCATTTGAGGAGATGACAATCAGCACGGTGGGTTTCACTACATGGTTACCATGACCACAATAATTCAGAAAATTATCACCAGAAGTATTGACAGCTTATTGGGCTTGTTAGTCTTCTCTTCTCTGCCATACAAAAGCTGAGACATGAAATCTGGACCAGAAAAAACAAACGCGACATTCTGATGCATCACAAAGCTGAAGGAGAGCCTTTAATGACGGTTCAAGCTCTCCAAGTAACATGGCGTACCCTCACATGTTCTCAGAACGAGGGTTTCACCTCCAGTGGGGGAGCTAGTCGCACAAGGAGAGGTGATGGAAATACTCCTGGAGTGGGAGTTCTCGCTGAGCCTTTGTGGAGGTTTTGGGGCTGGATAGAAACAACACCCTTGTAAAGGCAGGGAGCGTCAGGTAGCCAACAGGATCCAAGTGGGAAATGATCTGATAATATTGAAAATGAGGGTTCGGGCTAGAAGGATTGGAACAAACAAAATGTCACTTACCACCTGAGTGGGCTTGAGCAGTTCTCCACTGAAGTGTGTGAGACTGAAGCTGTCTTCTGGGAAGACATCACAGTCCTCCAGCTCCTGGGTGTTACAGGGAGGTTTGTCCACGTCTGGGTTTCCATTCTTCAAAAAAAAACCAACAAGGAAACTGAGACGGAAGCTCTGATAACACTTTAATTAACATATAAATGGGTTGATTTGCAACGAGGGCCTCGAGTGGCGCCCGATGATACTAATGAAGGCTGAGCGAGGAAGTGGCTAAAAATGTGATGAGAATGAAAGCAACGCTGGGGACCCAGGAGGGACGATGCGTGCTCGGTCTCAGGGAGAGGAGGACTCGAAGAGGCAGCGGACAGAAAGTTCAACCGCGTGGCGAGTTGGAGGGTGTTTAATGCGAGTTATTGATTTACGGTGGCGGGGATTCTACCAGATATTTATCTGCAGGGCCGGTTTCTGTCAGGATATATAATGTGTAAATTATTTTTTTACAAAGTCTCTTAAAGCTATTTTTTAAATCTTAAAAAAACCCTTTATTGAATCACTTCCACGTTTCAGCTGCATTAATCCACTGCATCCGGGTAAAACTGGGCTAGCTGCTCCAAAATTGTCCTGCATTGTAGATACCTTGGAATTTACACACATTCTTCACACACTTTATGCGTATAATGTAATTTCAGAATAATCGCTTTGCCGGCAGCAGAACGGAACAGAACTACAAGCTGAGCTTTCACAGAAGCGGCTGTACCAGGTCCTCGGAGGTCAGGCAGGTCAGTCTCTCCTGGAGAAGGGCTGCTTGCTCGCTGCTCATCACGTACTCCCCTCTCCTGTCCCCCATCACCAGCTCCGGCCACATGGGCCCCTCGCTTCGCTTCTGCAGCGTCACCTCCAGGCTGGGAACACAATCAGTACACACCGTCTGCAACTTCAAGCAAACTCCTTTTAAGTTAGGTTCATGTTTTTAGATGGAAGATATCACCTTGGGCTGAAGAAGATGGACTTTTCTTTTTCCAAGAAATAGATTTCTGGATCATATTTTAATGAGAATATTCTGAATCATTTCTGTTTTGAGTAGATTTGGATCAAAGGGAGGACGTGTGATGTTGCACGTCTCGCCTGTTGCACATTGCAGCTGCTCTGAGACGCTGCCTGGCTTTTATTAATTACTTTTTGTTTCATTATTAAAACTGCTGGAGAGATTTAGATGAAAGCTGTATCAGACACAGGAATCGGAGGTATGACATTTAGACTTCCAGATTGCATGACAATCACAGGCTGCAGCTGTGATTCTGCATAATGCTATTCTGCCTCCGTCTACACACTGGATCCAGTAGCACTGGAGGACGCTCGGTGAATTCATTACAAGGACCGTGTTTCACTAAATCATGACAATGGAGACCAAGACAATCGGAATAAGAAACATTCATTGCTTTGCCTATACGCATTTAGCTACTAGCAATTTCACCTGTGGCGAGTGTGCTCCCAACCAAATGTTCGTCTGCATTCACAAAGAGCATTTTGGTGGAGTCTGGTCGCAGTAAAGGGTTTTGATAATTATCCTTTCCTTTATTTCTTCCTCAGTTTGTTCGACCTCTCTCTTCTCTCATCTTCTTGTTAAGCCTAATGTCTCTTGAGGAGCGACACGTGAAGTTGGCTCGCATGCAAGCAAGCATGCTGTTATTTGAACCGATAGCTCACACAAACTCCACCGGGTTCTGATAATGTTCATTTTAAATCCAAGGAAATTCCGTGACAGAGAACTGAAACTGTCCAAAGCAACTGTTTGAATAGCCTCATAGCATCTCTCTACATTTAAGAGACACAAACAAGAGCTTTTGAAACAAATATTTCCCCAGCGCTGTAATGCCGAGGTTCGACAGCACGTCTGAATCACGTTTAATATCCTTTTATCAGACTGAATGAGGTTTCGTTTTCTACAGAACCTTTTTTTTTTTTTTATCAGAAATGTTTAACTGGGCTTCAGTTTGATCACTTCTCTGAAGGAGAACAAACAATCACAGGCAGCATTAGAGAGTTTAGCGAGTTTCAGCCAGCGTTAAACATGAAGTGCACACGTAGAGAATCCAGGCATCTAGATTATACGGCGATCACAGATGCCTTAAAACGTACGAAGGACTTTCAACGGAAACAAGCCCGCAAGGGCTTTTTTGAAATGCTCCTCTTAGACAGGATGTTTGACGTTATTTGTACTGTAATACATGCTACTGTGTGACTGTACTTGTACTCTAACATTCTATCTAATAAATATATTCTTCTCTCTTCTCCTCTTCATCCTTATTTGAACAACAAAGGAAAGACGTGAAAGAGACAAAGGAGAGCTTCCTGATTCATTTGGATGGAGGAGAGCTGGATAGGGCTCACCCGTCTGTCTATAAATGCAACCTATTGGTACGGAAGAACACGCAATCGTGCTTTTGTTCAATATTGACATTATAAAAGGATATCAGATGCACTCTGCGTGCAAACACTTTTCCCAGGTAGTGCATGTTTGGGTCTTCATGAAAACGTTTAATTTGTCTATTTCATCCCTTGTTTGTTTGTCTGTTTCGCGCATCCAAGGGAAAACACAATGAACGCCCTGAATGAGGGTTAGACAAATTCACAGCTTAAAAGGGCGACTAAATACACTCTGCATTATCACCCATCAAATGAGGGCAGAATTTATCTTGGATAAATAAGAATAAACAAAAATCTAAGGGGCAGAATAAACACTCAGGTCCACCTCTCAGCTCCTCACCTGAACCACATCGGGCTTATAATCGTCTTTCTGTGCTGAATGACAACAGAGACAGCAGCAGTCACATTGTCCCCCCCGCTCTCACACATGCACAGCTTGAAACGCACATTCATACTCAGCTATGCAACCTGTTTTCAGACAGGACAGACTGCTGGAGGACACACGTTGTTGAAACAGGAAGGAATAAAGAATAGGCACAGCAGAAATGTCCTCAAGAGGCGGATATAACTCAACTCACATTAGGTAGACGGTCAATAGCGACTACGTTTATGAAAAGCATTAAACTTCCTCTGCCTTTTTTTTTTATGATTGGTACTGTGCTGCAACAAAATAGTGTAGTTCAATCAAAGAAGCTGCTCCACTGCGCCAAAAACCATGACAACAGTCTCTGAGATCGTCTGCTCGAGGCTCGACTATGCTTCGGTTCATGTTTTAAAATGCAAGCACCGGTTTTTCAGGTCTCATCCGGGAGTCTCATCCACAAAGTAATCATGTTGCGGCTTCAGTATTAGCCGCCTTATCTCAATAATACATGTATGCTCCAACTTAGCCTTACTAAGCTCCTGCGCGTCATGCTAACACACCCGCCTCCATCTGTTCCGTTCCTGGTCTTTACAACACATTGGGGCCATAGGTAAAACCTCTCGATGACTATGCGACCAGTTTGCCTCGACAAACACGGCAAGAACACGACACCAGGGTAACAAGGTCACACAAGGTCAAATTCACAGGCAGCTTCTGTTGCTTCGTGTCAAAAGGAATCCTGGCCACACACATTTTGATTTGGTGCGGGCCTCAAAATCATGAAACTATTAACCGCCTAAAAAACACTGATTGTGTCTGTAGATGACGAGCATGCTGAACCGAGTGCCTGATCATCCACAGCTCACAATTTAGCATGTCGAGAATGCCGTCGATGCTACCATAGACGCGCATGCATGCATGCGTGTGCACATGGGAAGGGACAACAATGCTTTTTTTCTAGATCATTCTTGAAAAGATAAAATATACGGTTTGAATTGTTCAATCCTCCATTCAAACGACACAATTTGAGACAATGTGGCCGCCACATTAAAGCTAAACCAGTGTGCTAAAATATGGCGGTAACCGAATCTCAAATATTCAATCAGCACATCCTCATTTTATATTCTTGATGTTCGTTACTCTTTGCAACGGTTGAGCTGTATATTCAAGACTTTCGGCAGGGCCTGAGAATGCCGGCCACTCACTGGACACGTTATGATACAGAACCGGGTGAGATGCTGGAACAGTTTTCCTTTAAATTCCTGGAATGTTCCGTGAATACTGTAATTGCTCCGCCTACGTGCAGCAGACGAGATCTACGGGTCTGAGTCAACACCGAGAAAGATAAACAAGAGTGGAAGTTGTTCAGTGGGGTTGAAAGTGTTGACGTGACTTATGCTTGTAAAATAGCTGCAATTAACCTTTTATGATTTTGGATGATCCAGGTGCTGGCCTCAGGGTCGATGGCTGCGTACAGCTGGCCTTCCAGAACAGCAGGGAACCCCTGAACGCCAATGCTCACGGTGTCCGCTGTCAGCTTGAACTGCACCGCCTCTTTGGTGATGCCCTCGGGCATGCGCACGCAGAGCGTAACGTCCTCCGCTGTCTGCAGCCAGAAGTAAATGTGATCTGAATCAGACGAGAGAGAATCGGTGCTAAAGCAGAGGGTAGCGCAGAGCTCGCCGAGACACAGACAGAAATGAGACACCTAACGTGGCGCAGGAATTACTAGAGGATATCCCATGGCAATGGCAGGAGAGAAAGCATGAGGGGGGGGGCACAACCTGCTTTCAAAAAAGATTACATGTGGAGTAAAACCTTTGGGAGCGTTTGGGAACTGATGGCATCAATCGCAGTCATTTTGAAAGTGGAATGTTTTCCCATTACTGCCTGATGTAGGATCTCAATCTCCTTTATTGTGTGTTACGTTTAAATAATACCCCAGATATTTTCAACAGGGGACAATCTGGGATTGTGACGACGATGAGTGTTGAAACCTTCCCCATCTTTTTTTTGCAGGAAGACTCAGCCTCTCTTTATTCCCGTATTATGAAAAACTCACTTTTCCCATGTTTGTACGCTATTATGGAGGGTTCGGGTCCGTATCAACATAAAAACAACTAAATAAACCATCCAGTCAATACCGGCTCCCGGATCACTTTGACATTTTATTTGACGTTGCAGTCAGTGGAGCTTAAAAAGTAGTTCCTCAATATCTCGGTTGATTATTGACCGATGTTTATGGAATTTGACACAAGATAAATTGTCTGATTCATCCACACAAATAAACATTGTGCTAATTTGTGCACCTATGCAGAGAATGTTCAATGACAAAACATGAAATAGAACTCTGATTATTACTGGCCCGATACGACGCTCCAAACAAACAAATTCACTGCGTTCCAGGCAGGGATGTGATGAGCAGAGACATGTTCATCATCACCTTTTGTTTTCCAGTGGATGAACAAAGAATTTAACGAGACAGAGCGAAGGCGAGCTGCCAGAGCTTCCATTTCTTTTCCCAACTCTATTAGCAAACTGCTCATATTAAGCCCGTTACCACAGCATTACATGAAATTACCCGGCACCTCCGCATTGATCTCTTGGACTTTTCATGCACTTGTCCAACTCTTCATATGGATGCTTTCCGTCTGTTCATCATAGTGTCAATCACAGCATGACATGCACAATCAAGTGAGCTTTCATTCCTCCTACGCTGTTTGCATTTCTTCTCTCATCGCATGTTTGAGGATGCCCCCCCCCCCTCTCTCTTGACATCTAATCATCCTCTCCAAGAGGAGAAATGCAGAGTGCTGATAAAAGGCTCGGCTGGAAAGCTTCCATTATATGCATACAAGCACACCTTGCCCTGTCAGAGGCTTTTCTTGTGAAGCATGAGTAGCTGTTTGTCTGCTCGTTTAAAGGTTGTGAGTGTGACAGTGTGAAAGCAGCATTAAAACAGTTCGTGATGAACATTCTGTGGAGCTCAGACACAGGATGTTTTGTGAATTCACAGAAAGATCCAACAACCGACCGAAATACAGAAGAGCGGCTGGGAATGGAAGTTTGAAACAAACCTTGATATCTTGAAATTGAAATATTTTCATCAGTTAAGAGCATAGCTTGACACTGTCTAAAACTTTATTTGTGTTTTTTACAGAGCATTAGATGGCAGATTGATGAGACTACAAAACAGCCAGTTGCATTTGCTTAGAATAAAAACTGGGAGGAAGTAGGATGTCTGTTTGCTGTTAGCATGGAGTAGCTTCTCCAGACTTAATATTTATCATATAGAGATGAGAGTGGTAATAATATCAAATTAGAGACAAGATCCTCTTTAAGTTGAAACAAAGGTCATGCGTCGTGATGTGACATCATTTATTCTAATAAGCTCTGAACGCAACATATTAGCATTATTTTGACAAATATATTACAAGATTGTTTTTTTTTTTTAAATCACAGTATATGCATTTCATTATAAATATGCAGTACTTTGAGTACCCAAGTTCACTAAACACAAGGGTAAATGTTTTGTTTTGAAACAGGAAGAATGCAATGGAGGCACTGCTAGAATGTTTACAATGTAGAAGATCTTATTGATTAAAAAAGCTTTTTATACCAACATCATGTGACCGAAGACTGCAAGTTTAATAGTTCAGCCTATCCTTATGTCAAAAGTACAAGAGGCAATGCCATCAATGGGATGGTCCAACCCTGTGACCCCATCAGTCTGTTGATGTGACCTGACCTCAACCTCACACAATACACCAAAATAGAAGCTTGAGTGGAGGTGACAACACGGCTGGTAGAGCTGTGATGACAGCGGCGTGTGGGCGGGGCTCTCAGCAGCGCGTCTGACCCACCTGTCTTCTCCACCTCCATGGGCTCAGAGTCGGCCTGCTCCACAGGGCGACCGTCCACGTGCGTGAAGACAAACGGCTTCTCCGAGGCCACCATCAGTCCCTTCCCCTTCGGCTCCACTGCTGCATAGTGAGGAACCGACTTCCCCTTGAGCACCCTCCTCTTCCTCACCTCGTACTTCTTCTCCAGACCTGCATGTGATAAAGGTGTAACGTAATATCGTCTTCCATTAAACTCTGACAGAGTGAGACAAATGGCAACATCAAAACAGCTCATGTCCAAGTCTGTAGAGTACAGGTTATTTCCTGGGCTCCCGGCAAACAAAGAGTTCAGGATGTTCCCATTGGGTCTGAGGGTCTGGAGAAATATCCTATCCTGGAGTGAAACTGTTGGAGGACCTTTCTTTTGGTCATAAGGGATGGAATGAACATGATTTCTTACAAATGTTTATTTTTATATTTAATCAGTCAAGCTTTGCAGTCCTCTTTATTGCAGAGAGACATGCTGCTGTCTTTTGTTTTCTCCAAACTCCGAGTGAAAACATTTGCTCTGTTCTGAGATGCCGATGCTCTAATTTGATATCTGGAGTCGTGGAATGTCTTAAATATTGAATAGCAGAAACATGTAAAGCAGCCCGCTGGGCCCTGATAATCGCTTGAACGGTCAATTATCGGTCTTCCTACCATTGAATTTTCCAACCATTTATTGTTACATTTTTCAGCAACTGATTTTGGTTCTACTTCAAATGAATGTTTGTAGATCAAGAATCGTCTCATTTATTTGTGGAGGTTGTTACACCTGCTGAAGTTGAACTAAAGAGGGGGAACCAAAATCGACACATTAGGAATAATATCAGAAAAACCTCAACCTCAAAGAGCTCAAAGCAAACTGCTGAAGTTTTATCACCGTCCAGTATAGTCCAGTATATTTTGGGTGACTCTGATAACGACCTGCTTCACAGACAAAACATAACTGCTGCTGTTATTTCAAACAAGAATTCACAGAGCATTCTTTTTCATTAAACATTCATTGAACAGTGAAGCTACAAGGAATAGAAGGTCGAGGACTTCAGGTACTTCGGGTCAACAGTGCAGAGTGATGGAGAGAATGGGGGAAGGAGGTGAAGAATCATGTGCAGGCAGGCTGGAACGGGGGGAGGAAAGTATCAGGTGTGCTCTGTGATAGGAGAGAGTCAGCGAGGACGAAGGGACAGGTCTACAAGACAGTGGTGAGGACAGCCATGATGGACGGCTTAGAGACAGTGGTGAGGACAGACATGATGGACGGCTCAGAGACAGTGGTGAGGACAGCCATGATGGACGGCTTAGAGACAGTGGTGAGGACAGCCATGATGGACGGCTTAGAGACAGTGGTGAGGACAGACATGATGGACGGCTCAGAGACAGTGGTGAGGACAGCCATGATGGACGGCTTAGAGACAGTGGTGAGGACAGCCATGATGGACGGCTTAGAGACAGTGGTGAGGACAGCCATGATGGACGGCTTAGAGACAGTGGTGAGGACAGCCATGATGGACGGCTTAGAGACAGTGGTGAGGACAGCCATGATGGACGGCTTAGAGACAGTGGTGAGGACAGCCATGATGGACGGCTTAGAGACAGTGGTGAGGACAGCCATGACGGACGGCTTAGAGACAGTGGTGAGGACAGACATGATGGACGGCTTAGAGACAGTGGTGAGGACAGCCATGACGGACGGCTTAGAGACAGTGGTGAGGACAGACATGATGGACGGCTTAGAGACAGTGGTGAGGACAGCCATGATGGACGGCTTAGAGACAGTGTCTCTGAGGAAAAGACAGGAGGCGGAGCTAGAAGTGGAGGAGATGAAGATGCTGAGGTTCTCCTTGGGAGGGACCAGGTTGGACAGGATTAGAAATGAGACAATAAGAGGGACAGTGAAGGTTAGACGTTTTGGGGACAAGGTCAGAGAGACCAGACTTTGATGGTTTGGACATGTCCAGAGGAGAGACGGGGACTATATCGGTAGAATGATGCTGAGGATGGAACTGCAGGGAACAGGGCTAGAGGACGACCCAGGAGAAGATACATGGACGTAGTGAGGGAGGACATGAGAGTGGCTGGTGTTGGGGAGGACGATGCAAAGGACAGGGTGAAGTGGAGAACGTTGATTCTCTGTGGCGACGCCTCACGGGACAAACCAAAAGTACAGTAGTAGTAATTAATTGAAGACAATACTCTACTTGGGCATCTCTTCACGCTGGGGTGACGTCCTGCATTAAAACACTAAATTCATAATAATGACTCTACTGTTGACAATATGCAAACTCTGCTCCCTGATAAAAACTGAAAACAGTTCAAAAGCTGCCACATATATCTGATTATTGCCCTGTTTACGAGATCAAAAGGCCGCCTGATGAGGAAGAGACTCTCCAAAGTCTGTGTCTTTCCAATCTCTGCCTCATTATTTTGTCATCTTCTTGCCAAGAAGCTTAATGAAAATCCACGTTGCCAAAGTTTGCATTAATCTCATCTGGGATAGCATAATTAAACTCAATTTCCTGATACGGTTTAATTACCTAGTTCTCGCATCGTCTGCATTTCAATGCTGTATAAATGAAGATGAAGCCGACATGACAGGCTTAAAATGCAGATCCCAATTAAACATAATTATGTGCGACATGCTTGTTGTATCTTCGTGCTCAATTACCAAAATTAGGACCGATCCGTGCACCACCCACCGTGTCCTGCGGTGTTGGCGACCGAGATCCATTCGAGAGACACGGAGAATCCACTTCCTTTGGATTCCTGCAAGTCTTTCTGGATGCGGAGCAGAAGGACCTCCATGGTGTGGACCCCCTCCTGGACATGCGAGACGCTGTGGAGGATGATGAACGGCTCCCCCGTGTCTTCGCTGAACAGCGGCTTCAAGCACAGAAACAAATCGACTGATCGTCATTACCGCTCCCACACCAAGTAGTTCCCATTTTCAGACAGCTTAATAAATAAATATGTCAAGAGTTGCAGAAACTTAATATTCATTTTTATTTTATGATCTGCATTCATCACAGCCAATATTTAGCTGAAAGTTATTCATTTCATTTGCACCATTTCTAACAACTGAATAGCTATAATAATAATAAAGCATACCTGTCAACCTCCAAGGCTCCATGGCCTTACAAACCGTTGATTTTTTCCTTACAAAATACAAAATAACCTTACACCATATTTTTTTTTTGAAATGCGTTTATTTATGTACATAGTTGGACATTATTAATTAGGATACTGTAACGATCATTACAATACAGTTTAATTTTGATATTTTAACTAAACTAAAATATCCATTAATAATGCTTGTAATTTAATTTTTTAAATAAGAACAGATATTTCGGGGGGAAAAATCGTTAGCATTTTTATTTTTGTAAACCAAACTTAAGTATCGATCAATGATGGTTGTAATTTAAATTTCAAACAGGGACAGAAAATACAAACCTTTGCTGGCTTGTGATTGGGAAACATGTTTTTCATGTTTCTTGATATTCGGTGCAGACCGGATGGGACTGTAACAGTTCGTGTTCGTGTTCGTAATTCCTACTCTGCAGAGAGTCAGTGAAGGCATCCAGGGAGGAGGGGCGGGGTGTGTGTGAGCGTGGAGGGGGTGAGAGAGACGGGAGGGGATATCTGTCCTGTTAGCGGCGGGGTTACCGATTAATAAAAGCTTGTTCTGAGACCCATCTCGTCCTTGTTTCAGCGTCTGACGGACGCTACAAATTTGCGTTTTCCCGTACAGATGTTCTTCTACGCCGTACACGTCTTAGAATGCATAAAAACCGTACTTTGTACGGCAAAAATGTACTGGTTGACAGGTATGATAAAGTTATAATAATAACTGTCTGTGTTCATAGCAGCAGATTTCTCCGTGCAGCTCAGGCTCATGTCCGTTTAGGACGACAGCGGCGCTTTACTGTATGAGCCTCTGAATGCAAGGACACAAACATGGCTCATGGCCCACGGCTGACGTTTCTCCTGCCACCATGAATCACTTTTCCAACTTGTAATGCAGCTCCTGTGAAACTTTTAATTACTTCAACCAATATCTGATCTATAATGTTTATACCCAACCTAATCTTATTGACATTTTAAGACATGCCGTTTCTATTCACTGAAACAGGGTTGTGTGAAGCCAAATACAGCAGATGGCTGATTAAGCTCTTCTAGGTACGGCAAAGGTCAGGAACAAGACTTCGCCGCTCTCTCACCAATTCATCCATTCACTCTCATTAACAGAATGACCTGCAACTCATAACTCAATCACTTAACCCCTTGTTCTCCAGTGCCTGTATACTTCCCCCTCTCCCTCTCCTCTCCTCTCCTAGGTTGGCGCTTCAGCTCATTGATTAGAGCCACTGCCTGAGAGCAAGAAGGTCCCAGATCTGAACCCCAGCTTTCCCAGAGCCCTTTATACATGCAGTTTAGACTCTCTCTCCGATTTGCCTTTCCTGCATCAACCTGGTGCTCAGCTTCTTCATCGCTACATGTATGCTAGGAGTCATACTTAAGGTCATAGGGAACACAGAAGGGATGTTGAGGATGCGTCATTGAGAAATAACATTCAAAATCCTGTTCCTGAGCACTCCAGACACAATGTGACTGTCTGGCCTTCAACCATGCCTCTGCAATCAACCCAATATCACCAATTTGATTACAATATCATATCAAACGTCATGCAGAGGAGAGGGATGTGTTTGGTGCAAGAGGTTTAATCAGGCCAATCAGAGACATAAAGGTTTACGATGCATTATCACATTTAAATACCTTTAGTGTTGCATTGTACGCGTTATGTCCTGAGGCTAAAAGCACCAAAACCAAGAGTTGCACTTACTTCCCACTTAATATGAGAACTGTCTCCCCTCTTGCCGGTACGGAGAAGGTACAGTCGGCCAGCGCCATCAGAGAGAGCTGCCCAAGTCGCTGAGGTGAGGCTGAGAGACGCACAAAGCTGGTTGTCCCCCTGGCCGGGGTCAGAGGTGAGACAGTGGACCTCTCTTGGCTTCCCCAGGGCAGTGTCCTGGATACAACAACACAACAGACTCATCACCGCTATAATCAGAAAAGAGACGACTCCAGTTGTTTCCACATAAATATTAGCTATATATCTGGCTCGCAGACAACCTTTAATTATAAAAACATTGTCTCGTTATATTGCTTTGCGCATGAGCGAACCGGCGACTAGAAAGCCGGTTCGTAGCGATCAGAGGAAGTCCGGCTTACAGTCGTGTCTCAGAGGCACTTAATAGCAGCACTGAACTCAACAACAAGGGAAAGATCATTGCTTTCCCACTCAGTGGGGCTCTCTAATGTCATACAAATACTGCAATAAACAGGAATTTTCATTATGCTCTTCATTTTAAAAATCCACAGGAAGCTATCATCAGCAGGAAACAGAGATATGAACTGTTGTGTGGCTGTCCACGGAGCTTTGATTCATATATGATTCACACATCTTGTCATTAATAGTCAGATATGGCACCGGAAAAATACACTCTTATGGAGTATAACAATGCATACCACATTGTTATCTTGACTGTAAGAAACCTTGGAGATAACTGGAAAAGGACTCAGAGCGCAGACCTCAACCAAGCATCCTCAGTCCCCCTACATCAAACCAAAAAATGATTGTATCTATATTATTATTTTTAGAGTCCTTAAGCATGAAAACAAACCTTTAGAAATTGGATCCACATTGATATCATTATTATTATTGAAGTTATTAACAAAAAGCACACTTTCAGTATCGGCGGTTTCTTCTGGATCAAGTTCCAGAGCTTTTGAAGATACAACAAATCCGTTTGTCCACTACTAATTCCACAGCGTCTTGGTAAAGGAAGCAAAAACATAGGCTCCTTGGTGGAGGTAATTATGTCCAGCATCCATGCTGTTAATGCCTTGGACAGTGTCAAACACCTATATGCACATGTGCCATGTGATGCTACCCAAATGCGCTTTAAAGCTGCCAAGAGATAATAACCATCATATGATGGCGATTGTAGTCACCATTTATGAAACCCATTTCCATTAAGACTCATTTAATGATGGCAGTGAGAGTGAGAAATACGGTTTCACGGGCAGACAAATCATCATTCAGGCCAATTTACACAAAAGAAAATACAGAATCAGTGTCAATTATGATCAATTATTTCTTAGACATGAAAGAACTTTTGTTCCAAAAGGTCATTAGTTTGCTTTTGCTCCTGGACTCTACATCCTGATTTTAGTTCAGCGCAATTATATCATCACACAAAACATAAAAAGGCTCCAAAACATCATATCGTGTGAAACGTAAGCAGCAGATCAGCAAGTAAAGGAAATTACAATCACATATTGTGTGGCAATGCAACAGAAACGCATCATGAGCAGATGGTGTTCTCGCATAAGCATTTGGTCACCACCTGCTGGTGCGTGAGATGTATTACAGCTCGCCAAATATTCCACTCTGAACCTTTCCATTTGATATGAGGAGTAAATGGCTAGAAAGGTTCATCTTTTGACATTTCTGGAGGAACACTGGAGTTAATGCTAAATCCAAACAAGCCAACATTTCATGCCAGCAAATGTAAACAGCTATGATCAAAATGTTCAAAGAGAATCCAAAGAGATTTCAAACTTACCAATGTGACAGTGAGACTGAGGACCCTCCCTTTGCAGTCCACAAAAAGAACACTGTCCTCATACCAAGGATCCAAGTGGAGATAATTGTACATGCCAAAAGCCCGCATATGTTCCAGGGTGTACTGGGAATCCTTTAACTTAACTTCCTCCACAGCTGCAGGAGAGATGAAAACGTAAAGGGTTAGAATGAACCACATTTACTGTTCAATCAGACATTGTTTTCAAGCATTAAATATAAACGGAACTTTATTTATAACGCACTTTAAAGCAACCGCAGCTGACACAAAGCGCTGTACATGTGCAGATTAAAACATAAACAAGTGGAACATAAGAACAATAACTAACAAATAGAAAACATAAGTACGGAACAAATAAACAATGTGCTTAAGGCCACACTGTCACGCCGCCTCGAGCAGCGACTGATCAGCCGACCTGAGGTGCTGAGCAGGGATGGAGGGGGGGGGGGGGGGGGGTAAGAAGCTCAGAGAGGCAAGAGGGGGCAAAAGCATTCAATGATTTGAAGGCAAACAAGAGAATCTTGAACTGAATTCTGAATAGCACAGGCATCCCTCCCGTGAGGAACGGCCAGGACTTCCATAGCAACATACGACTGGCATCGATGTCTATGTAAATAGTGTGTTATTTGCAGAGTCCTTCAATGGCCAGGTGACCTCCAGACTGCCATTGTCTGATCATTTGTTTTACAGCTGCTGGTTGAATCCACTATAGAAATCCTCTAATATTGTTTTCAGCTAAATAAATATATTTTTTAAAACAATATTATCATCAGTATTGTTACAGTTATTGTGACGGTTTACACTGAAATCCCATTTTACTCATTTCAGAAGCCTCTAAATCGCATTATTGGTGAGTTGGAGCTAACGCCGCTACTGCGAAGCATAACTTGCTCTTATTGATTATAAAGCGAGTCGCTCGACTTGCTAGTTCGTCTCTTCTCGCAGCTTTACAGACGCGGTTGGCACATCGGACTTGCCCCGACGCGAGGCTAGCGCACCTTGCTAACTGAGGTGCTAAGCATGATGGAGGGTCTCATACCAGCGTCCAGCTCAACGCTATACGTCGGAATGGCGTCCAGGGATAACCGGTAACTTTCAAAGTTGGGGTCCAGCAGGTCTCTGTTGACCTTCAACGAATAATTCGACGCAGCCATGTCTTTAAAAATAAAAAAAGACTGACTTTAGGACAAGTTGGTGGAAAAGAAAGATGATGAATAAGTCAGAGTGACACGAGCTTCCTGTTTTGGTGCGCACGGAGACATTATCCAGAGGACGCGATATGAGCCCTGGAGCTCATGGGAGGTGGAGTCCTTCGTATCCCCCGTCAAAACATTTGTTTGTTCTGTTAAAAAGAAAAAAATCACGAACCTAGATAACATAGCCTATCTGACATATTTTCTAATTACGCTTTCTGTTTGAAGAAAATGAACCACCGCCGAAGCGGAACCTTTAAACGTCACGTTTCACACGGTGCTGTTCTGTGGAGGGACCGTGTGTTCCCCAAGCTGATCCATCTCGACAAAAAGGTTCCGTCCGCCGTGGAGCGAGCAAAATTAAGCTTTATGTGGCTTTCCCGGAAAACTATGAATCGAAAGTGACATTTCCGTGTTTGCTTTTTGTTCCAGACAGATCATGAGCAAAGACTCGCAGATGAGGGCTGCGATAAACCAGAAGCTGATAGAAATGGGAGAACGGGAGCGGTAGGCGGCTTTTCTGCTGCGTTGCGCTCCTTCACGGTTTGAAGACAGCCGGCCTTAAATCGAATGTAATTCATCTCGTCTCTGCAGGTTGAAGGAATTGCTCAGATCAAAGCTGGTGGAGTGTGGGTGGAAGGATCAACTGAAAGCTCACTGCAAAGGTAACAGTGCGCCCAATCACAAAGCGTCCATTTTCCATTCTTATATTAGCAACTAGGATAAAAAAAATAATAATAAAGGAAATCCTGCCGAATGTCCACATGCGCTCCTCGTCGAAGAAGAGTCCAATGTTTGCTGTGAAGAGGCCTCGAGCCTCTAAAGAAGCATTTACGCTCGGGGTTATCAAGTACCGACTGCCCTTAAATGGCACCTGGCTGTGCAGGTTACTTACAAGCTGGTTTATGTTATTTACAAGTTGGTTTATAGAGCAGTTGACTCGAATGTGGTGCCCATAAAGAAGACTGGACAGACATTGTGCTGTCTGTCTCTGCCTTTATTGACTGCAGTCCAACGTGGCAGAGACGCTGCTACCTTTCTAAAATGTGTGCACTATTGAGATGATTCTCTGAAGTCATTATCTATATATATATATTTTTTTTGCCAGATGTGATCAAAGAAAAGGGCCTGGAGCACGTCACAGTGGAGGACCTGGTCACAGAAGTCACACCAAAAGGCAGAGGTACAGAGATGCAAACACAACAGCTGTGGGTGGTTCTGGACTCATCACCATTCACAAATAGATATTGTTGCTCAGCTTAATTTATTTGATTAGTTTCATGGAAGCACTTTGGCCCAGTCAGGACAAATATGCTCCTACCCTGTCAGACTGTGCTCCAAGCCACACGATGTTTCTGTGAATGTTCGTGGGGATTAAAATACTGACTGTAACAGGATGTTGAGGATGGAACAGGGCGAGAGGCTTACCTTGGAGAAGATGCATGGACATGCATGCAAAACCAACAGACTCAGAGACTCCATTGTCCCACGTGTACTAAGACTGTACAACTACTCACTGGGGGGGGGGGGGGCAACAGGAGGAGTACAGAGAATACTGGGCTTGGGGAGGGATAGAAGGACGCACTTAAGTAAATTTACTTAGTTACTCACCATCACTAGACGTAGTGAGGGAGGACATGATAATATTATAAATGTACGAGACACCCAGGGTACTCTTACATGAGGTGACATTGTTCCAAGAGATTTAAGTGAAAGAGTAGAATATTTATGTGTTAGGTTTAGCCTAGATGGACCTAAAGGTTATTTCCTGGGGGAAATAGGTTCGGGGTAAATTGCTGTTCCGTCGTTTTGAATGACTGAATTTCCGTCTGTTCTCTTGTGTGCAGCACTCGTACCAGACAGCGTGAAGAAAGAACTCCTGCAGAGAATCAGAGCTTTTCTAGCTCAACATGCTTCCTTGTGAAACAGGAGATTCTCATCAAGACATTTTTTGTACTCTCTGTAGATCCACAGTAAAATATAAATACAAAAATCCAACCTGATGTTTGTTCTCATTGTGAGCAAAACAAAGTGTTATTTTTATTTTGTATTGTATGTTTTCATATTGATTTTAATTTGCTATGCAGCATTGTTGAACAAAATAAATAAAATCATGCCTTTTAGTCGTTGAGGATCCTGAATTCTTTGATTCTGCCAAAGTGCTGGTTGATCTGAAACAAAAAGCAGACGGGTCTTTTTTTTACTGCCGACCTCCCGCAGCAAGTCCGACCGGCTCTGTAGGACTTTAAATATTTATTTTTAGTACTGGATGTATAATTATGATATTTTGTTTTCTTACTGTGTGAATTTTTTTGAATGCAGACATTTTAAAAACAGTTAATGATGGGGCGCATGCGCACGATGCGACCGGCTGTGGTTGAGATTAGCGTCCTGATTGTATGTTTTTTAGATGTTTATAGTATTTTATGTGATTTAACCTGCCGTTTCGGTGCTTTTAATATTTCTCAAGCTTTTTCTAGGATGGACTTATTTTGTTTATTTATTTATCTGACTTTGTCGTGCTGAGCGTCCTTTCCCAGTTTGTTTACTGAAGTGGAGCTGTCACCACAATGAGACGGCAATATTCCAGGGAAGTATGGAGTGAATGAATAATGCACATAAAATGTAAGCGTCTAGAAAAGCGCTATATAAAATCAATGCATTATTATTATTTGTTCATTAAGAAGTCTCGTGATGATTTAAGACGAACAACACACTCCCCTGGGCTCTTCAGACCATAATTGTGTTCATTTAGTGCCCGTGTATAAATCTGTGTTGAAGAGAGAGATGGGTGGGATCAGGTATGTAAAAATCTGGTCGGGTGAGTTTGCTCTGTCTTCAGGAATGTTTTAATTGCACAGATTGGAATGTCTTCACTCAGTCATGTGAGGATGACTCTGACATGTTGGTGGATGTAACCTGTTCGTGCATGGCCTGTAAGCGTGTCAGAATTTATCCCAATAACAAACCGTGGATTACGAAAGCGGTCGAGTCGTGTATACGGGAAAAAAAGGTGGCTTTTAAACGGGGGTCAAGGTCTGCTCTGCAGGCAGCAGCAAGGGAGCTTAGAGGTGAAATGACTCAAGCGAAGCAGAATTTTAAAACAAAGCTGGAAGGGAAGGTAGCAGCGAACAAACTTGGCTCGGCTTGGATGAGCATGAAAGTTATTGCTGGTCTTAAAAACGAAGGGTGTGGCACCCATGACTATTTCAGTTAGAAAAGGCACCCCCCAATATTTTTATGTTATTGGTTTTCATTGTCATTGTGCATGTAGACTGACTGAACAGCACGTTCTGGTGTTATCCCAGTCGCCACCAGTAGGTGGCAGTAGTGGCGCACCGACGGACTCCGCAGCGCATCCGGTGACGTCACACGCATGCGCAGTTAGTGCGCAGTGGAAGCGAGGTGACGGCGCGAGGCAGATAGCGCCTCTACTAATATACTTTTATTGCATTTGCAGAATTAAAGATTCACCAGTTACACTAAAGGCTGTGCCTCTGTCTTTACGTGTGTAACAAGAGCACAGAACCAGTGTCTTTTTAGATGGTTTTAACTGATACAGAACTAGCTAATGATCTGAATGGGTTTTATTGCCGTTTTGATTCATTGGACTTCAGCAGTGAGAAGCGAAAGCTGAGGCTCAGCCTTTTGGCTCATTCTGGCACATTTACAGAAATGTTTATTAATGTGCGCTGTCCCTGTTAAATGAACGAATAAATAAAATAAATACATTTAAAGACACTGAGCATCTTAACATTGAGCTGCAGGATATAAAAAAGGCCCCTGACGACGTCTGTGGCCGCTTGCTCAAGTCCCGTGCACGTGAGCCGAATCCTGTCTTGCTCCATATTTTTAATAGATCGTTACTGTTACACAAGGTGCCTAAATTCTGGAAGGATGCGTTTGTGGTTCCCATCCCGAAATCAAACTGCCTGAAGACATTGAATGACTTTCGGCCGGTGGTTCTGCCCTCAGTCGTAATGAAAACGTTTGAGAGACTGATCAGAAGCGAGCTCTTAAAGCAGACGCAACAGGCTTTAGGTCCCCTTCAGTTTGCTCACCGGCCACGCAGGGGAGTCGAGGATGCCACCGTTACCCTGCTGGATATGCTTTTTAAACGCGTGGACTCTAATGGGACTCGCGCTCATCGGCTTTTAACACAATCCAGCCCCCCGTTCTGATTGGAAGGCTCCGTGAACAGTTTCATCAGAGTAATAACTTGCTGGGGTGGATTCTCGACTTTTTAAGTAACAGGACACAAAGAGTCAGGGTGAATGGGACACTCTCTGACCTAAAGTGCTCGTCGACTGGTTCGCCACAAGGGTGTGTGTTGTCCCCCTTATTGTATATTTTATATACAAACGTGTGCCAAACTACACATGACAAGAGGAAAATCATCAAATATGCTGATGACTCAGCCATCGTGAGTCTCCTGGATGGTGATGAGAGCAGCCACGGTCCAGTTGGTGATGATTTTGTCCTCTGGTGTGAGGAATCCTTCCTCCAGCTGAATATAGCTAAAACTGAAGACATGCTGATAGACTTTAGGAGGAAACCTCATCAGCGGGACGTTACTCTAATTAATGGTCAGGTCGTTGAGCAGGTGCAAGCATACAAGTACGTTGGGACCATCATTGATAGAGATTGAAATTTGTAGAGAACAGTGAAGCAGTGAGCAAGAGGGGTCAGCAGCGACTCCACTGCTTGAGGAAGCTGGCTTTAGTCCACATTGATCGATCTATCATTCATGACGATGTTTTATCACTCCTTCATTGAGAGTGTTGTGTCCTTTTCTTTGGTGTCATGGTTTTTGCCAGTCTACTCTGAAACAGAAAAAGGGGTTGAATGTAATTGTTAAATGGTCAGGTCGTCTGCTTGGTGAAGCTCAGACCAGCCCTGCATCCTTGTACAGTTGGCGGGGGCAGAGGATCGCCTCCTCCGTGTTACGGGATGACCTGCCCCCCCCGCACGGTCATTTTGTCTCTCTGGCCTCTGGGCGGAGGTTACTAGTGCCGAGGTGCCGAACTCAGAGGTACAAAAACAGCTTCGTCCCGACTGCGGTGAGTCTGCTGAATAAGCAATAGTCTGCGGTTCCTCATCTATTTTAATCCTTCATCTTATCATCGGGTTAAATTTTAATCATAGTCTTAATCTTGGGTTGTTGTTATTTCTTATTATTGTGGTGAGCAACCCTTTTTATGACATCTTGGTTACTGGGGCTGATGAAATGTTATTTGAGTACTTTTAACGGTTGTATACGTTTTATATGTATGTTTGCTGGTTTCAATGGATATTGGCTGTTTTATCTCATCTCACAGCAAATCAAGTCTACCTCCGGGTACAAATAAAGTAACTATATATTACAGTGAATTTAGTCATACATTTCAAAACATTTATTATTATTGTGTTATTATTTAGCCACTATATAAATAAGGTATCACATAATTCACTATTAATGAACAATATGTGCGTTTGGTCAATAATGATAAGAGGTGTTGTTAAAAAATAAAGAAAGAAAGAGATGCGTAACTTGAAATGTTTTTATGTGTTTATTTTATTTTATTTTATTCCTACTGAATCTGCGCCATGACTTCCGACTGTAACAGTTCATGTTGGTAGAGTCCCCGTAATTCCTACACTGCAGAGAGTCAGTAAATGCATCGGGGCGGTGTGTGAGCGAGATGACGTTGTTTCTGTCTGTCCTGTTTGCGGCGCGTTCACGGCCGACACTGGCCAGTGAGAGGAGCGCCACAGGGCGGCTTCATAAGTACCGAGTGCTCTGTCTGGCAGTGTCAGACTCTTTCTCGACACCTGACACGTCTAACAGGTAAATTACCTTTCAATAAATCTCATGATGAATCATTCTAATTGGAAAATACGAAGCAAGCCTTGATTAAACATATTTAGTTTTGGGTTTTAATATATTAACATGACTTAATTTCTATAATAATGAAAGGATTTATTAGGTAACATTTTATAAGTCAACATTTTGATTTTTTTTTTATATCATTGTAAACGCTGATATAATTCACGAATAATGAAATGATTTATTCTGAACAGTGTTTGTTTTAGGTATAACGTATCTAGTTTTTTATGTTTTTCATTCAGCTAATTAATTATATTTCTCAAAATAGTCTGAAATACGGAAAATGCTGTCGTATATTATAATGATACATTATTCCTAAAAAATTTATAGTTAAGTATTTTACCGTTTCCCCGCAGCTAAAGCATTAGTCTACAGCAGACAAGTGAGGCGTTCGTGGACAGTGGGAAAACTCGGGATGTCCCCACTGAATCCACCGGTGCTTTTCCTCGCACTGTGGTGCTGCTGCAGTAAGAAGACAACTTCGATTAAGTGTAAAATCTAGAACATCCTGTCTTTGAAAAGAGATGTAATTTAATGTTGGAGTTATATTTCAGGTGCTGGGCGCGTTGACTTCATCTTTCCTCGTATGGGAAGCTACAACGGAGCAACAAAAATCACCATTTTTGGAGCAGGTAAGGGATAAATCCACAAAAGAAGGGTTACCGTTGTGATCACCGCAGTGTTCAATTTAAATTCCTTAGATTTTTTGATTCTTTGATCAGATAATGACATGCAGATAAATGTAATATATTTGGTGTTTAAATACTTACTTGAATGCAGGTTTTTGTTTACATTTCATCTGATACCATATTTTATAAATTGCGGCATACTCGATTAAACTGCATTGTCCTGGTGTAATAGTAGCTGCAGTTATGGCCTGTTTCATGCATGAGACAAAGGCTTGTTTCTTAACAGTAAATGTTTAGGACAGGGGTCGGGAACCTATGGCTCGCGAGCCATATATGGCTCTTTTGATGATCGCACATGGCTCGTGCTCAGATAAAAATATATATATATATTTTATTTTATTTTTTTATTCGCCTTGCCCGTGCTGACCGCAGCTGGTTTGCGTGCCCAGGTCGTGTGTCGTGATTTTGTTGTAAGTAACATGTTCACTTGTGTCTGGATCTTATGTTCAGTTTTCTTTGCGGCACCAGACAGTCGCCGTCTGTTAGTAGAGCTTGTGTTGCAGGGGCATTTTGCACGGCTGGCATTTTGCTGTGAAAAATCAAAGAGCGGAAGCACGCTGTCACGGTTACGCCCTAAGCCTGGGCTGCCACTTTAAAAGTAGGCCATCATCCCGCCATTAGGGGTGGGCGTGGCCAGCTGTGTGCACGGTGGCAGAGTGGACTTTGTTTGGCTCCACCTTAATTCCAGATTACTACTATTTTAATGTATTCTTACCTGGGATCCTCTTTGGAATAAATGTGTGAAAAAGACGGGGCCCTGCGTTTGCTTCAAGAGGGCATCACTTGCTTTTTGGTTTTTCTCTCGGCTGTGTATTATTACGTTGGGCTCCAGCCGCCCCTCGTCCTGTGTGCAGCTCCAGGCGTAAATGATAAATTCAACCATCGCACCGTCTCTGTTCTCTGCTTTCTGGGGTCCGCTCACGTTAGTCCGTAACATTCAGAGGCTTATTATACTAGTTTCATTACCTGCTTACCACTTATACTGACATTTAGTTGAATCCTAGTTTAAAATATATTATATGGCTCTCACTGAAATGAATTTCCAAATATTTTGCTTTCATGGCTCTCTTCCCGACCCCTGGTTTAGGATGTCAAATGTATTTTTCATCTTTTGGAAATATTAATTCAATTCAATTTTCAATTCAATTTTATTTATATAGCGCCAGATCACAACAGAAAGTCATCTCAAGGCACTTTTAAGGATTAGCAGGGAAAGACAGAACCAAACTTGACCGACAGGAGCAAGAAGTTTGGCAACGATGGCAAGGAAAAACTTCCCTTTAACAGGCAAAAACCTTGGACAGAACCTAGGCTAATGGTGGACGGCCATCTGTCTGGACTTACTGGGCTGAGAGAGAGAGAGAGAGAGAGAGAGAGAGAGAGAGAGAGAGAGAGAGCGCAGACAAAAACAAAATGTAATATCTAGGCTGCTGAACAAGATACTGACTAAAGAGCTGCTATATAAAGCTATAAATGCTAATGCTAGCAATATGGAATGGAATGCTTTTATTGTCATTGTCATCACAGTACAAGTACAGTGCAACAACGAAGGCTCTAGTCTAGTGGGGCAATGTGGTATAATGAGCTCTGTAAGGTAAGGAGAGGCCTGGCTGTTGAGGGCTTTAAAAGTGAAAAGAAGAATTTTATATTCAATTCGTGCTCTAACAGGAAGAGCACGAATTGCTCAAATGCAGAAACGCCAGAACAGGGGAAATGTGTTATCTCAGTCTGGTTCCTGTCAGAACACGAGCTGCTGCGTTCTGGATCAGCTGAAGATGTTTAATAGACCTTTTGGGGCAGCCGGACAGTAATGAATTGCAGTAGTCCAGTCTGGAAGTTATATTTAAATACAAATCCATTATCTTTGTATATCGTTTATTCAGAAAATAATTAATGAGAATATTTTGGCACAATTATTTCCAGGTTTTTCCCAGAAGCAACAATTCCTGCCGAATCAAACAAATCAAAATGATGGCAATCAAGTGAGCTTTGTCTCGGACTTCCTGTCGGTCCCCTGTGATGTGGAGAGGGACTCAACACACGGCACTTTGTTCCATTGTTACACCAGGTATGTCTGCAGACTCAGCTACTCTGAGCTGAATACATGTATATCTTAGAAAACAAAAAGTCACTTCACGACTGTATCAATGAATCCAAAATGATCACTTTGGTCCACTGCAGAGCCATGCCAAGGGGTCAGTATGTGGTCAAAGTCAGCGTGGATGGCGTTCCCTTTCCTGACAGTAGCATATGCAGGGGCCGGATCAAGGGGTACCATTGCAGCTTTTATGTAAGTTTGCAGCAAGTGCAACATAACTACTGCACAGGTTAATATTTACTGCTGTCACATTTGGATTTCTCACTGTTAATGTGACACTCCTCAGACTGTCTGGTATCGCACACCCACTATCAGAGAACTGAGTCCATCCAGCGGCCCCCCAGGTACAGCTACTTACATGTACAACATACAATCCAGTTTGAACCATATATTTAACCCGCCTCTAAATCTCTGCAGGCTCTTTGCTGACCCTGCGAGGGCGACTCTTCACGGATGTATATGGAATCCACCATGGAATAAAATCCAATAAACGCGACGTCAAGATTTTGAGGTAGAAATATTGATAAGCATTTTGAATATTTATATTACTGTATAGACGTTAGTCACACCCACAATGATTCTGATGCTTAAAATGAGCTCAACTCTGAGATAATGAAAGTTACTGACTCAGTCGTATTAGTAGTAGAATAATGTTAATGCACATTAGAAAAGAATGAAACATTGAATACAGCTGCAGTGTTCTTGCTCGATGTTTGATCATGCAATGTCTAGATTAGTCATGATAATTCTTTAGTGAATCATCCATCAATGTTCATATTTATTGCAGAGTCTACGCAGCAGGGATGCCGTGTGAGCTGCTTAAACCAGACTCAGATGAACTGTATGTACTTTACCAGATACAATGCCATAAAAAAATAGAATGATATGTTCTTGGAGCAGTGTTAAACCTTAAAATGTATCTATTTCTTTTAAAGATATTTACTAAAATTGGACTCTGAAAATTCTAACTCGGGACACATGTCCTGCAAAATGACAGGGACATATGTGGGTGAGTTGGTTTTGATCATTATTAGCTGCTTTACTTCATTTAAAACTCAAAAAACTATTTGTAATTTTTTTTCATTGTTCTTTTTATTGTCGTTGCTTCTAACAGGACACCAAAATATCAGTTACATTCTTGATAAAGACTATGGAAGGTAAAATGTTTGTATGGTGTCTCTGTAGTAATTTCAGTTTGATTTTGTTTTTCTTCTTCCAGATTTACATTCACATTCAATTTTTACTAAAATTGTTTCACAAAATATTACTAACTTTGAATTAAAAATCTCTAGATCTCTTCCAGACAAGAAGATTTACAAAGTTTCAGGAAGTAATAGGCTCCACATGTTTCAGACCTATGCAGGTATGGATTACAATTAATCACAATTGAGCTCCGACTGTCCACATGTTGAAGTGTCCTTGGGCAAGATACTGACCCCCAAATTGCCCCCAGTGGGCCTGACAGCTCATTGCATGAGGCCTAATGTAAAGTTGTAAAAAGCGCTTTATAAGTGCAGTTTACAATAAATAGAGTATTTATAAATTCACTTTTATGTCCGTCTATGGCATGCCATTCAGGAACTTATTATATATATATATCAAAAGTGAGGTCTGAGAATATGGACCGAACTCTGGAATATATATATGAAAAGTCTGAGACTATGGACTGAACTCTGGAATATATATATGAAAACTTTGAGAATATGGACCGAACTCCGGAATATATATTTTGATATATATATTCAGAAATTTCCATATATATATTCAGAGATTTTCATATATATTCAGAAATTTCCATATATATATTCAGACATTTCAATATATATATTCAGAAATTTTGGTGCAAGGGAATATATATATGGAAACCGCGGTGTAGTGGTTAGGGTTCTGCGCTCTCACCCCCGCGGTCCGTGTTCGATTCCAGGTCGGGGAGCCAGATCGATCTTGTGTCATTAATAGAGTCAGCTCGAAATATAGTGCCGGCAATCCTCAATGAGGAGATAATGAACGCCCTGGAACAAATCTGCAAGGGCTTTCTTGAAATGCTCTTCTTAGACAGGATGTTTGACTGTATTTGTACTGTAATACATGCTGTAAGTGTCCGTCTGACGTGTGACAAGTCACGTGATGGGGTCAAAGCTGCCTGCCCCGGAACATGCATAGCGCCGTATAAAGCCAGAACAGTTTGGCCAGTGAGGGGGCGTGACGAACAGCTGTCGGCACGCCAAACGCTGAGAAACGGACACATTGCAAAATTAGTCACTGCACTAGAGAAAAGCGCTACAACGGTTTATGCGTTTGCACCCCTTGGCTTTATACGGTGCTATTCATGTTCCGGGGCATGCAGCTTCGACCCCATCAAGTGACTTGTCGCGCGTCAGATGGGCACCCACAGCATGTATTACAGTACAAATACAGTCAAACATCCTGTCTAAGAGGAGCATTTCAAAAAAGCCCTTGCCCTCCTCATTGAGGATTGCCAGCACTAGATTTTGAGCTGACTCTTTTAACAACACAAGATCGGTCTGGCTCCCCGACCGGGAATCAAACACGGACTGCGGGGGTGAGAGCGTGGAACCCCAACCACTACACCGCGGTTTCCATATATATATTCCCGTGCACCGAAATTTCTGAATATATATATTGAAATGTTTGAATATAGATATGGAAATTTCTGAATATATATATGGAAATTTCTGAATATATATATCAAAATATATATTCCAGAGTTCGGTCCATATTCTCAAAGTTTTCATATATATATTCCAGAGTTCGGTCCATATTCTCAGACTTTTCATGTATACCGTATTTTTTGGATTATACGTCGCTCCGGATTGTAGGTCGCACCAACCAAAAAATGCATAATTAAGAAGAAAAAACCATATATAGGTCGCACTGGAGGATAAGTCGCATTTTTGGAAAAAAATTATATGATAAAATCCAACACCAAACAACATATAGCACCAAGAACATGCTAACACGTTTACCAAAATATCAGGTTTTACTCCGAATCACGAAATCCAAGGAAATCTTCATCCTCGGTGTCACTTTTGAACAACTCCCCCAACTCGGCAGGTAGACAAGACGCCGCTTCCTCTTCTACGTCGCTTACATCAGACTCGTCGTCAGTTGCAGTTCCAATTATTCCAGCCTTTCTGAATCCCGACAGGATGGTTGCGGTTGTCACTGAAGCCCATGCTTTGTCGATCCATTCAATGACTTCCAGGAAAGTTGCATGGCGCATTCTCCCGGTTGCCGTGAAGCTGTGCTCTCCATCCGTCATCCACTGCTCCCACAGGTTACGCAAAACTGACTTAAAGCTCCTATTCACGGCGATATCAAGTGGCTGGAGTATTTTGGTTAAGCCTCCAGGGATGATGGCAGGTATGGAGTTGAAAAAAATTAATTTATTTTTTAACTGTGGTGTGATGTGCGCTCTCATGCTATCCGTCACAAGCAGAGCTTTGCGTGCTCTAAAGAAGCCATCCGGTCGCTTATTGTAGCACTTTGTAAGCCACAAGTTCATCATTTCTTGATCAATCCACCCTTTCTCGTTCACGGCGACTTCAACTGAGGAGGATTGGATTTTTGGCATGGTTTTTCGTTTGAAAATGACCATCGGTGGCCGTTTTGATCCGTCTCCACAACATGCCAGCACCACTGTGAAGCAGGGTTATAATAGTTTTGGATTTTTAATTATAGTTTAGTTTTAGTTAGTTTTGAATTTGTTTTCTCTAATTCAGTTAGTTTTAGTTAGTTTTTAGAGTGGATTTGTTAGTTTTTATTAGTTTTAGTTTTGTTTTTATTCGTTTAATTTAGTTTTTATTAGTTTTAGTTTTTCATACTTTGTGTTATTTGTCAGACGCAGGATTAAAAAATAATAAAATAATACAACTCAACAAAAGATAACATAAAATAATTTATTCAGTAATTTTAAACAACCAACTGTAACAGTCCGCAGCATAGCTGCTAACGTGCTACAATCTCGCAGTTAGCTTTCTTGTTTCTCTCCGTCGTAATAAACACATCCCACATGGGGATGGAGCTTTCTTTGTTTTCTTCATTTCAGTAAGCGTAACCTCCGCTTTTCGCCAGTCCCTTACAAGTTTTTTGCTCACTCCAAACTTTCTTTCTGCTGCTCGATTGCCGTTTTCGGCTCCATATTTCACTATCTGAAGCTTGTAAGCCGCGGAATATGACTTTCTTTTCGGCGCCATTTTCAATCAGCCCTTCTAATTGGTGTTTTTAGATAACAGGTGTGACAGATAACTCTGAACCTCCAGAAACCGCGACAGATTCTGACAGGTCACAGAGTTCCCTGTAACACCTGTTATAGAAATGTGTAGGCTACTGTCTCTGCGCTCACAGATTTTGTAAAAAAAAAGCATATATAAGTCGCTCCGATTTATAAGTTGCACCCCCGACCAAACTATGAAAAAAACCGCGATTTATAATCCGGAAAATACGGTATATATTCCAGAGTTCGGTCCATATTCTCAGACTTTTCATATATATATTCCAGAGTTCGGTCCATATTCTCAGACCTCACTTTTGATATATATATATAATAAGTTCCTGAACGGCATGCCATATCCATCTTATCTACTTATTTATGTCTCTAATACAGAGGTGACCGGTGTCTCCCCATCCAAGGGCAGTCTCATGGGTGGCACTTTATTGACAGTCCATGGGCGTTTCTTGGATGACCAAACTCATCAATCACCACGTGTTCTTGTTGGAGGTAATCTCCACCGTCACAATGGAAACTTGGAGCTACAGTTTTGTTCACTTTCATATAAATAAGAGTTTTGTGGTGTTTTCACAAAGGAATGTGTTGCGTTTCATTCTTTGTGATAAACACACAAAGATGAACATGAGTTATTGCATGGCAAACTAAATCTTCTGAAGGCTACGAAACGCAACAGACAGTGGCCGACATCTTTCATTTTACTGCATCCTGTAGACTTAAAGAGCAAGTTTTCTTTTTAATGTTGGACAGAATCCTAAAATATCTCATATAAGCATAGATAATTGAATTACCGTATTTTCACACCCATAGGACGCACCTAAAAGTCTTAGATTTTTTTCAAAATGTGCAGCGCGTCCATTGGTCCGCGCGGCCTATTTGTTGTTGTAAGGCGGACTCAGTCAGGCGCCTGGGGGAGTGATACGCGACGCGCTCCACCACAGTAAACTATTATGGCGTGTTGACGGAAGTGGCTGCCGGTCCCGCAGCAGAACACGGGAATAGAGCAGCGGGGAGAGAATCCAGCATTAATGGATCAATGGAGGAAGAGGAGGAAGCAAGAAGAAGACCTGCAACAACTCGGCTCCTGAGATCTGCGACTCCGTGCGGGCCGATCTCACCGATACGGTCTAGACCGGAGTGAAGCAAGCTAACGCGCTAACGCGCTAACGGGCTAACTAGCAAGCTAGCTTAACATCGTCATCCCCGGTGGATTAACCAAAGAACTCCAGCCGTTCAACGTTAAACTGCGGGCTGCGTGGGAGCGCTGGACGACAGAAGGAGAACACAGTTCCACTCAGAGTGGAAGGCAGTGCAGCGCCACAGTTTGACTGGATTGTAGCTGCTTCGGCTAACTGTCTGCTAGCATTGTTGTTCGCTTCATTTCCGAGGCGCCGACGCCGCCGCACGGAAAGTGACTGACAGTGAAGAAAGAGGCCGGCATGTTTGACGGAGATCTAGCGCTGCTGTTCACTACAGAAACAGAGGATGAGGACTTTGATGGGTTTGATTAATGACTCTGTTTTGCTCCGGCTCTATTTCTTAAAACGCGCACCAGTATGCTTGTTTGATTGATGACGATTAAAGATGTGAGTACCAAGCTCAGTTTTGCTCCTGCTTTATTTTGCGCACCTATCATGCCGGCGCCTTTTGATCCGCGCGCCCTTTGTATGTTTGAAATACCGAAAAATCAGCTGTTAATGAGACTGCGGCGAATCAGCAGGTGCGCCATAAGGTCGTGAAAATACGGTAAATGTTATGTTAATATTAGACATTAACCAATAATTAATCTGCTCATTTTATCCTTTAAGTTGTTATTTTATCAGCAGTCATTATTTCACTTGAGAGAAAAAAAAAGTACTTAAACCCCCCCCCCCCCCCCCCCAGAAAGGTATACAACTTTGCTTTTATTGTAATAAATTAACTTCTGTAATTCCAGCAGCCCTCACCTGTCTGTTTCTAAGGGCAGTCGATAATGAGTGAATGTTGCCCTTGCAGTTAACTTAATCCTTTGTGTTTCCGAGGCTGGATGTCCCTCTTCAATGTCTTTATTCAGGCCTCCCTTGTGAAATCCAGAGTGTGTCTGATGGCAGAATTACATGTAGAACTCCCAAATACAATATGAAGAGTGACAACCGGACATGCTATCCAGGTAACAACACAGCTTTTCTTCTTCTGCCTTTGGATTCATCTGATTTCATGCATTTCTGTGTTCATCCATCCCACTCCTGCATTATGGGCTTTGTCACTATCTGAAATCACATGTCAAAGCAGTTGACATGTTGATTACTGCTAAAAAAATCTCTTGCCACTGCTCATGACAACAAAGCCTGTGTGCGAGATAATCTGTTGGCTGATCGTGAGTAAGAATCTTTGAGATTATACTTCACACAAAAGATCTGTCTGCGATGAACTGGCGGCTTGTCCAGGGTGTCCCCTGCCTCTCGCCCATTGACTGCTGGGATTGGCTCCAGCTTGGCCCGCGACCCGATAGCGGAATAAGCGGTTAGAAAATGAAGAAAAAAAACAAAAGATCTGTCAGAACAGATAAGTGGATTCTATGTTTTCATGTAATTCCAAGACAAAGAAGACCTCTCCAAGTGATTTAAGCAAATTTATTTAAAGTGTGTAGCATTTTAGAAGATTAATTCCTTGAATGTGTATTTATTTACACCAATATGGTGCTTTATTAGTGATTTGGCTGGTGAATATTGTAATTCCCCCAGCCGAGGCAGAGGTTATGTGTTCACCAGCGTTGGTTTGTTTGTTTCAAAATGCTTTGCCGATTTCATAATGAATGTCTTGACCACATTTTCAATTAACATCTGAATATTTTAAACATGCCAGATGAAGCAGCCTTAGACGAAATGATTGAAGTCATCTCATCTATGAGAAAATGAATGGATGGATCTTAATAATGTCTTCTTTAGACTAGTCTAAGAACCAAATATGTTAAATCTAATATTGCAGGTGTTGAAGAAATTAAGCTGGAACCAGTTTATATCCAGAATTTTTGCCTGAGAGATTTGATGAGGTTTCATTTTGGCATTTGGTTGTGTGCTAGCGAATGCAGCCTCATGAGTAGTATTGGTAGTACGGTTAGCAGGATCTAACGTAGAATTACTAGTTTCTCCCATGTGCCGGTCTCAAGCACGGATAAATGCAAAGAGTTGCGTCAGGAATGGCATTCGGTGTAAAGATTTACCACAAGAAATTAGGCAAATAAATGTAAATAAGAACCTCATACAGTATCAGTCAAGGACCGGGTTAACAACGACCGCAAGCAGTGTTGGTAACCCACAGGATGCTACTGGAAATTGGATGAATGTGGGTCAAAGACAGAGACAAAGAAAAGGAGGAAGACGGGTGCCTGAAGAAGGAATGGAAGAGTTTAGGACTGAGAGTAGAGACTTGGAATGTTAGGAAGATGATGGGAAAAGCAAGAGAGCTGGTGGACATGATGATGAAGAGAAAGGTTGATGTGTTGTGTGTCCAGGAGATCAGGGGGAAAGGAAGCAAGGCTAGAAGCTGAGGAGCAGGATTCAAGTTGTTTTATAACGAAGGAGATGGAAAAAGGGATGGGGGGGGGGGGAAGCTGGAGATTGAGGGTGTCATGTTGAATATAGTTAGTGGGTATGCTCCACAGGTAGGAGGTGAGTTAGAGGAGAAGGAGAAGTTCTGGAGTTACTTAGATGAAGAGGTTCAGAACATCCCCAGCAGTGAAAGAGTCGTGATTGGATCAGACCTCAATGGGCATGTTGGTGAAGGAAATAGAGGAGATGAAGAAATCATGGGCAAGTTTGGTATTCAGGACAGGAACCTAGAAGGACAGATGGTGGTGGACTTTGCCATAAAGATGGACATGTAGTTAACACTTATTTCTGGAAAAGACTAGAACATAGGGTGACCTACAAGAGTGGAAGAAGGAGCACACAAGTGGACGACATCTTGTGTAGATGGAGTAGTTTAAAGGAAGTTGGTGACTGTAAGGTGGTGGAGGCTAAAAATAAAATTGTGTGGCTTTCTTGGAAGAGGTGAGACAGGCTTTTGGTGGACAAGAGTGGCTTCCAGAAGACTGGAATGCAACAGCTAAGGTGATCAGGGAGACAGGTAGGAGAGGACTGCGAGGAAAGGAAAAGGAGATAAAGAGACCTGGTGGTGGACCCAGGAAGTGCAGAAGTGTATACAGGAAAAGAGGTTAGCTAAGAAGAAGTGGGACATTGAGAGGACAGAAGAGAGTAAACAGGAGTACAGGGAGATGAGATGCAAGGCAAAGGCCAAACAGAGGGCATATGATTACCTGTATGCAGGTTAGATAGTAAAGAGGGAGAGAAGGATCTGGACAGGCTGGACAGACAGAGAGACAGAGACAGAAAGGATGTTCAGCATGTTAGAGTGATGAAGAGTAGAGATGAAGGTGTTGACAGAGGCCAGTAGTGTGCTAGGAAGATGGAAGAAGTATTTAGAGTAATTAATGAATGAGGAAAATGAGAGCGAACAAAGGGTAGTCGAGGCACCTGGACCAGGAAGTGACAAAAATTAGAATGAGTGAAGTTAGAACGGCAATGAGGAGGATGAAGAATGGGAAGGCAGTTGGTCTGGATGACATACCTCTGGAGGTGTGGAAGTGTCTAGGAGAGGTAGCTGTAGAGTTTTTAATGGGATTGTTTAATACAATCCTCTGGAAAGAAGATGCCAGAGAAATGGAGGAGAAGTGTGCTGGTGCCCATTTTCAAGAAGAAGGGAGACATGCAGAGTTGTGGAAACTATATGGGGATAAAGCTAATGAGTCCTACGATGAAGTTATGGGAAAAAGGTGATTTAAACTAGACTAAGCACAGAAGTAAGTATTTGTCAGCATCAGTATGGCTTTATGCCAAGGAAGAGTACGACAGACGCAATGTTTGTGTTGAGGCTCGCAATGGAGAAGTACAGGGAAGGTCAGAAGGAGCTGCATTGTGTCTTCGTAGATCTCGAGAAAGCCTATGACAGGGTGACGAGAGGAACTGTGGTACTGCATGAGGAAGTCTGGAGTGGCAGGGAAGTATGTCAGAGTAGTTCAGGACATGTTTGACAGTTGTACGACAGAAGTGAAGTGTGCAGTAGGAGTAACAGGGGTGTTTAGTGTAGAGGTGGGATGCACCAGGGATCAGCTCTGAGCCCCTTTTTGTTTGCCATGGTGATGGATAGACTAACAGATGAGGTAAGACAGGACGCTCCTTGGAATATGATGTTTGCAGATGACATTGTGATCTGCAGTGAGAGGAGTATCTAGAGAAATGGAGGTCTGCTCTAGAAAAGAGAGGAATGAAGGTGAGCAGGAGTAAAACAGAGTACATGTGTGTAAATGAGAAGGTCCCAGGGGGAACGGTCAGGTTACAAGGAATAGACGTAAAGAAGGTAGAGGACTTCAGGTACCTAGGTTCAACAGTGCAGAGTTGAAGATTAGGAATGAGACAATAAGAGGGACATTGAAGGCTACATGTTTTGGTGATAAAATCAGAGAGGCCAGACTTTGATGGGTTGGACATGTCCAGAGGAGAGACAGGGACTATATCGGTAGAAGGATGCTGAGGATGGAACTGCCAGGGAACAGGGCTAGAGGACGACCCAGGAGAAGATACATGGACGTAGTGAGGGAGGACATGAGAGTGGCTGGTGTTGGGGAGGAAGATGAAAAGGACAGGGTGAAGTGGGGAACATTCATTTGCTGTTGTGACCCCTCACAGGACAAGATGAAAGTGCAGTAGATTGTGTTATGGCGAGTCACTTTATTTCCGTTTTAAACCCAGGTGGAAGAGGCATGAAGATGGAGATCTGGAACAATACACAGCCTTCAAACCTGGAAGAGATTTTCAACTACAATGAAAACACAGTTGGATATTGGCAACAGTGGATTGGCTCCTTGCCAGGAAACCATCCTGAGATGGATTTTTCCACTTCACGTTCCCGAGGCTTCTTTGTTCCTGCCGTTAGCGCTAACTACACGATGTACATCCAATGCGATTACAGATGTGCGCTCTACCTCAGCAATTCCAGCTGCCCAGCAGACAAGGTTTGAATATGTTTTGTGTCATCTGAGAGTACGAAATATACATTACAATGCTATATTTCATATACATGTATTTGTGATCAGCTTTTTCAAAAGAAATTCTACAATCTTCAGGTTAAAGTTGCTTCCCAGCAAAATTTTGTCAGGACTATCACATCAATGCAATCTCAAAAGTCTCCAGTAATGGCTCTTAAAGAAGGAAACTAGTGAGTACAGAAAGATTATGAAACATCAAATCAGCAATTAATTTGATACCATTTTCATCCTTTGAAACAAACTTAAAAATCTCTTTTTTTCCCTAAAGCTACTACATGGAAGTGCTTTTTCAAGGATCTTCAAGACATTACGCTAATTTTAGTATTTCATTGTTCAAAGAGGAGAGTTCCTTTACAGAAGATCAGACGGATGATGCTGTCAATGAGGTTCAGAAAATCATAGCCAAATATGACGTGTTCAACGAGGAACAGGTAAGCAGCTCACATATTAGAGACACATAGAGCTAGTATGTCAGATTGTACTATTGTTTTTTTGAAAAATAACTGCGTAAATTCAGAATTTTTACACTGCTATCTCATCTGTGTACTAAACATGAAGGTAAAGCCACGAGCCTGTTACAATAGCTTAGTGCAAAGACTGGACAATGGTGGAAATTGTTTTCAAGAAAGTCAGAAAGCATTAAACACCTAGATATAGCCTGAATAAACGGAGGGCTGATTAAGGACAGCTAAAGTTAATTGACAATCACAATGGTGGAGAAAATAAAACAGGGCATAGAAATCCAAACGTGACACATAAGGCAGAAACTCACTAACTAGCAAACTAAAACTCAAGGTCGTTGTGTTGGGTTCTTTTATAAATAATAACAGCTTGTTAAGTTTACACGGAGCCTCTTTTATTCTTCTGCAATGCCATTGCCTCGTTAACTCTCCTCGTACTTGGGCAACAACAGGCCTCCCCTGCCCTCTCATAACACATATTATTCTGGATAACACCACAGCCCCCTTACTGAAGTTATGTTGACCCCCTTTAGCTGTAAACACAATACCCATCAGAACTCAAACTCTGCTATGGAAACATTAATGCATGTCTTCTACAGATCCAGTCTCTTTGGTTTGATCACTTCTCTGCCAGACCAGGTTCTAACAACACCTGGTGTTTGTTGTGGTTTAAACTCAAAGACAGTTGCTGTAGGAGTGTTCTTTTCATTTGACTTGCCTTTTGGTATGAGATGACTGTGTTAGGGTTTTCCTTAACCCTCCCCGGCTCTTCTTCTCCGTGTGGGTGCGTGGTCAATAAAGAGGATTTGGGTCATGATTAAGATATTTATATAATATGCAGATCAATACAAGTTGGTTCAGATATCAGCGCTGAGGTTCGATCCTGCTCCGTGTGTGAGTCTCAGGTCCGAACAAAGGGCTGCCCTCTGCGTCCGCGTCTTTCAATGTCCATGAGTCCGGCCCCCTCCAGGTGGGGGTCCCGCCCCAGCCAATCTAAGCCCATGTTTATCTGTGTTGTATGACACCACTGTTGTGATGCGTTCAATTGAAATCAGTCATTAAAATAACAAACTAAATGTAGTGCGTTCCCAGTGGTGTCGGCATGTAATTACTTTGTGGAATCCCATCTAAATACGGAAATTCCCTACAACTTCCCCTGCTGGAGTGACCCAACTGGGTCACTCCATAAACCAATGTATGGTGCAAGCTATATGAGCACCCCGCAACCAATCTATGAGTGTCCCCGTCCAGCGGATGGAAAAGCAGCGTGTTGTCACAGCCTGGAAGCCCCCCCCCCCCCCCCCCCCCCCCTCTCGGGAGCTTGATGTTACTTCCAGGACACGTGAACATCCATCCCAGGGAACTCAGCTTGAACTCACAGACCGGCGCAAAGGCGTGTCGTGCAACAAAGTGGAAAAATCGAAACATTTTCAAGGCCTAGCCTTGTGAGTGAGCTAGCCTCACCTACGGCACCCATAATGGACGCTAACAACCCCTTAAGACAGAGATCTAGAATCCCCACAAGAAAACTAAACACAATTATCATTACCTCTCCCTGCACACAGTCACCATGTGTTAGCTTTAGCAACAGTGTGTCATGTAGCATGCAAACCCAAACTATAGATGATGTTCTTCTCCGTCATCCTCAGAACCGGTGGGAACATGAACGCCACGTCTCAGGCATTCCCTCAGGCGGGGGCATTCTCAACCTTGTACACCAGCTCAGGCCCCTTCCCCGCCAGAGAGGTGAGGGTCCAGATCCTTAGAGCTAGCTTCTAGCTCTAAGGATCTGGACCCGCCCTCAGGCGGTCGGCGGGGGCATGGCCTCCCCCACCGCTCTGTCAATACACTCAATCATAACCGCCGTATACATAGTATACAACGGCCTCCACCTGCCATAAAAATTCCCTACACCTGCGGTTCCGTCTGATTGTCCCTTGTGGCCACTGATGACCGTGGAGTTGAGTGGGCAGATGTCACAGTGCCTTGTGCTTTTGTATCTGTAATCCAAACAGACTGTCCCGGTATCAGTTTATCTAAATCTCTTGTTCTGTGCCTTTTGTTGAAACATTCCATTTGCCTCATCTTTCTTTCCTTCCTCCTTCGTTCTCCGCATTACGTAATTGTTGCAGATTTGGAACGCTTGGCTGCAAGGCCTCTGGAAATATCGGCAAGGTGGTACGCAGCCTACGCCCCGTGAGAAGTTTTGCTGGGCTGTAGCCATTCGCCAGCGCTGTGGTCTTGTAGGCAAATAGTGCCGGTATGGATCATTGGCTTTCTTGAGTGGGTTATCAACTGTTTGGACAGCTCTCTCCGCCTCCCCATTGCTTTGGGGTTATCGGGGGCTACTGGTCACATGCTCAAAACGGTAATCTTTTGCAAAATCTCTAATTTCCTGACATGCAAACTGTGGGCCGTTGTCTGTGATCAGTAGCTCTGGTATTCCATGACGTGCAAAAATGGACTTCAAATGCACAATGACATCGGCAGTGCGAGTTGGTCTGAGCTGGGCAATCTCTATATATCTAGATAAGTAGTCCCCTAGTAACAGATAGTTTTTGTGTTTTAGAGTGAACAAATCAGCTCCTAACTTCTGCCATGGTCTGCCTGGTAAATCAGTGGACATTAAAGGGGCTCTCACACTGACTCTTTCCTGAATGCACTGTCTGCAGTTGTGTACAAGTTTACTGATTTGGTTGCCTAAACCTGGCCACCCAACTGATTGTCGGGCGCACTCTCTTCATTTAACCACACGCTGGTGACCCTCGTGTATTTTGTCCAATACATCATTTCTCATTTTAGCAGGGATTTTAGCAAGCCCAGGTGAGAGCCAGCGCTTCCCTTTCCAGCTGCGCGTAGCACTGCTCTGTAGGCGTCAGTGATCGGGAAGTGTAAGCGACTGGTGACCACACATCACCCTCTTTCTGTAGAATGACAGCTCCCAGCCCGTATGAAGAGGCATCTGCAGAGATTTTCTGTGGTTTGTGGTGGTTTATTTGGATCATAAAGCTGTAGCACATGAATACTAAACTAAACTACACTAAACATGTCACATTTTGACATGTTGAGTGTAATGTGTCAAAATGTCACTCTGACAATCAGGGCGCCACTGCCAACTACTGGAGTGGATGTGCAATTACACTTTAATCTTGTAAGGCAAAAAAAGCATTTTCTCCACGGTCACAGGCGCCCCCCCCCCCCCCTGACATCGCACCGCGCCCCCCTTGGGGGTTGCGCCCCACCATTTGAGAACAACTGGTCTATAGAGTCAACTCTGGCAATTAGTTTCAGTCTCACAGATGCTGTTCTACTCAGTAGTGCCACATGCAGGCTTCGGACTACGTAAATCTTTTCAGTAGCGCTGAATGCCAGCTTTCTCCACTCACTCGAGGACTGGGTGAACTCTCGTGTCATGCTGCTCCCTGGTGGATCCCCAGGCCAGGACATCGTCTTTGTGACAGACAACTCCTTCGAGACCCGCTGTAACCTCCGTAACCATCATATTTTGTTCAGGTGCACTGGAAATACCTAATGGCAAACGGTTTAAGTGGTATCGCCCAAATTGCGTAATGAATGTGTTGAGGAGGGCTGACTCTTTAGACAGTGGTATTTGCCAAAAACCCTTGTTTGCATCAAGCTTTGAAAAATACTGCACCAGTGAGCATGCCTTGCATTTGGTCCACAGAGGGGAGGATGTATCTTTCACAACACACTGACTCATTTAAAGGTGGTATGTCCACACAGATACAGACCTGTTTTTTGTCCTTTTTGGGTGCTACCACCATGCCACAGCACCAATCTGTTGGCTCATCAACTCGACTGACAACCCCCAACTCTTCCATTCTCTCATTTTTAACTTTGCCCATAAGCAGCAGTGGGACACGCCTTGGCACCTTGAGTGAAAAGGGCTTGGCATCAGGTTTCCGTTTTAGTGTGTAAGGTTTTTGAATGAGCCCAAGTCCCTCACATAACTTAGGGTACACCTTTTTCACTGTCTCTGAGACACATAGAGCTAATATGTAGGATTGTACTATTGTTTTTTTGAAAAATAACTGCGTAAATTCAGAATCTTTACACTATGCTATCTCATCGGTGTACTAAACATTATCCACTCATATTCAGTAAGAGGTCAGAAAAAATTTAATTTACCGCTCTGTCATACATCGAGTCATAAATTCTTTATCAAATTAAGTGGTCCCCAACTTTTGAACTCCTTAGACAAGTTGTTAAAACTATTATCTATGTACACAATGTTTAAGTCTAATTTGGTGAAGTATATTCTGTCCAGGCATGTATAGTATTCTGAAATTAATTTGTAGTTTGTATGATCTTTGTTCTTGTTTTTATTTTTTAAATTGTTTTTATTTTACTTTATTTTATTTTATCTATTTTATTTCTTTCTTTTTCTCAGTTTTTTTGCTGGGTTTTTCCGTGTATCTTTTCCTTTTTATCTTTTTAACCTCCTTTTTTTGTTTTATATATATATTGATTGATTTTCTTTAGTTAATTTGAACTTGCTTTTAGCAAAATGAGGAAGTCAGATCTTTCTTCTTCTCCCACTGTAGATTGTTTGTTTACAACTGCTCTTCTTCTGCTAATATCCCTGCGCGCACTCTGACAATCAGGGCTCCACTGCCAACTACTGGAGTGGATGTGCAATTACACTTTAATCTCGTAAGGCAAAAAATACATTTTCTCCACGGTCACAGGCCCCTGACATTGCACCGCGCCCCACCATTTGAGAACCACTGGTCTATAGAGTCAACTCTGGCAATTAGTTTCAGTCTTACAGATGCTGTTCTACTCAGTAGTGCCACATGCAGGCTTCAGACTACGTAAATATTTTCAGTAGCGCTCCTGTCACAGTATATGATGGTCTCTGTGGAAACCCTAATACTCTTGTTGAATTTTGCCCATTCATAAATCACATTCTTTCTTAGGACAAAATGTCTATCAAAAGCTGTTTTGACTGCATCGTATTGCTGGCGCTGCACACTCGTTAGCTCAACCCCTCTGAGCACGTAATCAGCCTCATCTCTCATGCAATAAACCAGAGTGTTTACTTGATTTGCTTCAGATGAGTTGTTCAGGTTACTTGCCAGTCTGAAACGCTCAAAACTTCTGATCCACTTTCCCATTCTTGGGGTTTTGCAAAGTTGAAAGACTCCGGTGGTTTGATGGTGAATGTAGCCGCTGAGGTAGCCACCGCCATTACTGGACTTGTCGGTGCAGCCACTCGAGCTGCTGCTGTTCTCGCTTCCTGGGATGGCTCTTGCATTGTCGCTAGCTGGTTGCAGGCTGACTTTTCCACCTCTAGAAAGCACACCAACTTCTGACACCATGTTGTGTTGGGTTCTTTTATAAATAATGACAGCTCGATAAGTTTACGCGGAGCCTTTTTTATTCTCTGGATGCAACGCCATTGCCTCGTTAACTCTCCTCGTACGCGCATTCTGGCAACAGTTTTATCAGTGTATTTTTATAACTGTGACTTATAAGAAAATGCTGTGGTCAATATTTGTGAAAATTTGTTGTGAAGATAGCATGTAACCTCATGGACCCACAGCACCACGGGTTTGAATCCCTGTCAGATTAGGGTTATTCAATCTCCCTAATTCCTTTCATAATTCTCTCAAGCTGTTATATCTACTAAAGGCAAAATTGTTTAAATAAAATATCTTATTGGTAAAGATAAAAACTGAACTGAACTGAAAGGCAGGAGGTAAACTCCCCAACGTGATCATGTCGACTGATAGTCTTTGAGGTAATAGCATTCTGAGATGCGACCAGTGATGGCCCTCTCGCTGTCGTTCTCTTCTCCTTCATCTTTAGCTATCAATTGTTTCAATAATTTAGCACTAAAAGGGCTACAAAAATGAAAAAGTGGTTTGCAAGAACAAAACTGTGACGTCCTCTTATCCTGCCTGTTGTTTCGGTGTTCTATTGACAGCACTTTTGGACCTTGCTTTCACTCACTCTCACCATTAAACAGGTTTTAAAATTCAGATCGTGGCCCAGCAATGCCATGGCAGTCAATGAGGTGCAGAGGGTCACCGTCCGCAGCAACTGTTCCAGCCATCTCTGTGGGAGTACTTACTTCAGACTGATCCAACAAACAGCCCATACTGGTAACGTGTTGTACATTCAAATCCTAAACCTGCTGCTATGATCCCAATAGAAGCATAGATGATGCTATAGAATGGAGCATCTAACTTTGTTCGTGACATTTGCCTCTATGATCTCTAGGAATGATTCCAGTGGGTGCTTCGGCGGAGGTGGTAGAAGGTGCCTTGAACCAGCTTTGGTCCATTAAACCGGACACGGTCCAGGTCACCAAACAGGACGATGGCAAAGAATCTCACTACACCATCACATTTATTTCTGGCAGAGGTATGAAGAAAGCTGGTTGCTCTTCAGTTGACGTGTGTGGTTGTTAAATTCATATGCAGTATAAATCGTATGTGTACGTGTGCTTGTATTTATAAATTCAACACAGCCAATTAATCAATCACCTCTCTTTTTCTGGAATACAGGAGATTTCTCACCTCTTGGCTATGAGGTTTTTGGCACTGACCTTAGCATTACCATTACTGAAGTGACAAAGGGGAGAAGCAACATGGAGACCTTCACTCTGCGCTGGGAGGGGGTTACCACAAAGCCCATCCCTGTCAATGCCAATGAGTCTGAGGTCTGTTGTGTAACAAGGTTGAAATCTGTAGCTTCTGCAAAGAATATCTGGCTGGAATGTGGATCAAATAAACTACTTCATTTTCAAATGAAGGAGGATCATTTTTCCCCCCTGAGTTGCCACCTTATCATGGTGGAGGGGTTTTCGTGTCCCAATGATCCTAGGAGGTCAGTTGTCAGGGGCTTCGTGTCCCTGGTAGGGTTACCCATGACAAACAGGTCCTAGGGGAGGAACCAGACAAAGGGTAGCTCACGAAACCCTTTTGATGAAGAAAATACTTGGTCCAGAGTTTCCCTCACACGGACGGGGCTCACCGGCGCCACTCCCTGGCACCACGCCTGGGGGTGGCGCACAATGGCGGCCCATGTGAGGGACCAAAGGCATCAGGTGCATTTTGAGTTGGGCGGCAGCCGAAGGCGGTCCGATCCTCAGTTCTAGAAGCTAGCTCTAAGGATCTGGACCCTCACCTCTCTGGCGGGGAAGGGGCCTGAGCTGGTGTACAAGGTTGAGAAGTTCCGACTGAATATAGTTGGCCTCACTTTGACACACAGCAAGGACTCCAGATCCACTCTTCTTGAGAGCGGTTGGACTTTCTTCCACTCTGGAGTTGCCGTTGGTGAGAAGCGCCGGACAGGAGTGGCAATAATTGTTGTCCCCCGGCTCGGTGCCTGTATGTTGGAGTTAATCCCAGTAGACAAGAGGGTAGCCTTCCTCCATCTTTGGCGGGGTGGATCCTGACTGTTGTTTGTGCCTATGGTCCAAAAAGCAGTTCAGAGTACCCACCCTTTTTGGAGTCCTTGGAGGGGGCACTGGAGAGTGCTCTTTCTGGGGATTCCTTGTTATATTGGGGGACTTAAACGCTCATGTTGGCAATGACAGTGAAACCTGGAAAGAAGTGATGAGGAGGAATGGCCCTGATGAGCAGAACCCGAGTGGTGTTTTGTTATAGGACTTCTGATTGTCCATACCAAACACCATGTTCAAGGGTGTCAATATGGCACCAGGACACCCGAAGCCACAGTTCAATGATTGATTTTTTTAGTCCGGCCATGTTTTGTGCATCCATTGTCGAAGCGGTCGATCGGTGCTGTGACCGTAAGGTGCCTGTCGTGCCGGTAATACCCGAACCTCGTGGTAGACACCGGTGGTGAGGGATGCCATCAAACTGAAGAAGGAGTCCAATCAGGCCTTATTTGCCTGTGGGACTCCGGAGGCAGCAGACAGGAGGATAATTTTTGACCTGAACTTACTGAAATGACTGCCTGTACTAAAGAAAAGCAGATTACCAACATCCAGGTTGCGTGTTTTTTGTGAACAGGTGCAGTCGGTTCTGGAGGCTTTTCTTCAAGCCGAGTGTCCCAGTGAGATCCTGCCGGAGGAAGGGTCCGACGTGAAGTACTTCAATGACTTTGAAAATAAAAACTCTCAGGTCAGTGGATTTATCATTACCTCCACGAGGCGGAAGTAATGGTGACAGGAAAAAAGGAAAGCACAATCCACGATACAAACACTACAAATAAAACAGGAAGTGATTAAAATTAAAGAACCGTAACAGACACAGTAAACTGATGTTGACTGCTCACTGCTTTCTGATTTATTTTACTCTCCAGTTTAAAGGTAATACAGGGACTCTGGTGAAAAACGCTTGCTGTGGCCAGTGGTCGCTGAAGAACGCTGAGGTTCTATTCAAGGAGACTTTCAGAAAAGTGTCTGGAGGAACGTACGGACCAGTGTCATTAGATGAGCATCCCACGGTAAAACACGTCTTTTTTTGCATGGGCTCTCAGTTTCAGATTTTCAGGCTGCCAAATCATTATTCATCACTCATTTCAGATTCAAATAGCTTGTTTGTTAAGTAGAGAGAAGAGCAGCTCTTTCCAAGCACTGTGATATCACACACCAAACATTGGTCTGATGTCTGCAATGTCTCAGCTGCTGTTTGTTTGTTTGTCCTTGAAAGTATAAAAATATACACAAAGCATGTCCTTGCAAATATGTTTTCTGGCACATACAAGCCAACATTTAAGTTTTTGCAAAAAAATAAAAAAAAGAATTGGAGCAATGATCTCAGACAGGACTGTTTAGCTCTGTCTGGTTGACCAACAGCTGAATCACTGGAATGTTGTTCAGTATAATAGCAAATACCACGGTAGTAAACTACCCTGGTTTAGTTTTCTTTAGAATTTATCTGGGAGGCAGCTACAGTGCAGTGAAGCTTCATTTTGTTTAGAATATTAGCATGCTCGATGCTGTTTATTTGATAAATATTAAAACAACGCATTCTGTCATGAAATCATTGCACATTCTGTCTGTAAAAGGATTTCGATCTTTCCCTGACTCTTCATTATAACCTCCGCCAAGGCGAGGCGGCGGTTATGTAATCACCGGCGTTCGTTTGTCTGTCTGTTAGCAAGATAACTAAAAAATTTCAAGACGTATCTGGATGAAATGTCCAGGAAATGTTGGCAATGTTACCAGGAACAGATTACTTAAATTGGTGATGATCCAGAAGAGATCCTGGATTCTGGATAATTTTGAAATTTTCATTAACATTGCAGTCAAGCTTCAAAATCTGTTCCTCAATATTTCAGTGGATTATTGATCGATGTTTATGGAATGTGACAGTCATGTAGGGTGAGAACATCTATTTTACCACTGGATTTCATCCGGATCCGATCCAGAATGACATTAGGAAAAAAAATTGCATTTAAACTTTGAAAACTCCATTTACAGATTCAAAAATCAGTTAAAAATACACATCAACTCTGATTCACTTTTACTTTTCATGGTTGGTATATAAAGATACCAAGAACAATTTCAAACACTTTGGTGCTGATCCAGATCACCATGTGGACGGTGTAAATCCAGTTAGGAATGGAGTGAGATGCTCGGCGGAGGTCTGCGCTCTCTGAGTGCTTTTCTAGTTCTTCAAAAAAATAAAAAATAAAATCTGTTTCCCACAGATTTGCTTTGCTTACAAGGGATCCATGAAGCATGAAGTTGGATTGAAGTTTTCTTACCTTAACAGCCAAGGCAAAACCATGACAGAAACCAAAAGGATCATCGCATCCCTGTCTACAACCGACATGTCAGTGAAAACAATCAAGTCATTTCAGTTTGGATTGTACCATAAGTGCAAACATGTAAATGTTGTTTTTACTCGACAGATGGAGTTACAAATGCATGGACCTGCAGAGTTCACTGCAGACATTCTTTGTTGGAAGCAAATACCGCCTGCTGGAGTTTTACCTCTACAAATATGAAAATAAAGATTTTTATGTGGACGCCGCTTATTTTGGAAAGAATCCCACCACGGGGGATGAGAACGGTACACACTTTGATTGTAGTTTTAAGATTTTAAATGTCTAGGAAGTGCAATAAGATTATAGTCTGTTGTTATTTTTCTGTAGATTTTCATCATTCTTTTCCATT